>NC_086238.1:35087500-35390000 GCF_036321145.2 Pelmatolapia mariae
ATAAACATACCTCCTTTTACTTTACCAAGTACATCCACTTCTGTGGTCTTCTGGACCTGTTGGCAGTGAGTTCCTTTTTTAACAATGAGTTTGGCATTCTTGCAGTTTTTTCTCTCTAACTGAGAAGCTAGGAAACAAAATAGATCTTATGGTGGTCTCCTTCATTTGGACTGAAATCTCTTTGGATCTCATATTGTCAGTCAACTGTCCAATTTGTTTTTGAACCTCTAATGATGGAGAACTGTGGATAAAAATAGCTGTAATTCCTAAACAGTTAATGCTATTTTATTTAGAAAAGAAAAAAAAAGTGGAAAGTACTGTGACAGTCAATAAAATTAAGATGTTTGTCTTCAATTCAACATTTGTTTAATGGAAAGTATACAAAATACCAGACAAAGCTGTATATACATACTCAGATGATACCAACAAAACACCTGCATTTTGAAATTTCTGTGTAACCTTTATCAGTATAGAATATTTGAACACAGTCATTCCACTGACAGCATAGTGAGAACCATCCGAGGTCTGACGGGCTGCTCAGTCATCCTTTCATTCCATAACAGTCGAGTCCAGTTCATTGAGAAACCTCTGACATTTAGCCATGAGGACCTTAATCGCCTCTGTGACTAAGACGTCTGGAGGCAGGATCCCGGTGGATTCCACTGTAACTGTAAAAGAAAAGACATCCATGGGCTAAAATAGTGTAAAGACAGTGATGCACGTATTCAAAGTCTGTGCAAGTGAAGAAATGAGTGCTGTCAGCGTTAATCTTGTTAAAATGACGTTAACGGCATAACCGCATTAACGCGGCAAATCTCTGTTAGCAAGTTAGCGCGGATCGCCCCGTGCGTGGGGCTGCACGGCGCTAACGCGTTAACGAGCTAACCGTGCTAACGCTTTAATGCTGTGCAGCCCCACGGGGTCCTGAGTTATCGCATTCAAAAGATTTTCAGAAAAGTCGACCTCTGACCCCTGGCTTTAAGGTTGAGGTCACTGAGATTTGAACTCGTCCGAGGGTTTTAGTAGATGCAACTATGGTATCAATTTCACAATTCTAGGTGAGTAATGCAATCACAAACTTAGGTGTCCACGTCGCCCACCCAGTAGGGTGACTACAACAACCAATCAGCTTATTATGGCTGAGGGGTAAACACCGAAAAGAACACTGACTAATAATCAGTACAGATATATTTTAGCATACATGTGAATGCGCATCTGTCCAACACCAAGACTCATTATCATTTATCACTTCAGGTATGGACTGACCCCTTGAATAAAGCAGCAGTGGTTTCACAGCATACAGACTTCAGATTCTTTGAACGCCGCGTATCTCTCTTAAACTGACTCTGTTACAGACTGTGTATGGCATAAACAAAGAGACAGGGCACTGATTCATGATTTTAGGAGGGGCTAGGCCACTTTAAAAGGAATATTTGCATTTTTATCAGTGAGTTTGCATGGTGTCTCATAGCAGCTACACATGGACGTACAGATGAAATGGTCTCGCACTCGTCCAAGCTTCACCACATTCTTCAGGTCACTGTGTCGGAGGACTTCCCGGCTGCATGTATCCAGGCGACTGTTCACAACTTTGGCAACCTTTGTCCCTTAAATACACAAAAAATGTGAAAACATTCGCAGCATCAGGTGACTGATTGCAGGTTAATACAATGTAAATTGTTGAATTTAAGTGAAGCCACTCTTACCATTAATATCTTCCAGGTCTATAACTCCTCGTGAGAAGCACTGTTTTAATCGCTCCGCCTTCTCTCCCTCCACCACCTCCAGGAGGGTGATCTCTGGGAGGAGGCGGTAACTCGCTGTGGCCACTGGGGAGAACTTGGCATGGTCTTTGCCTAAACACACAACAGAGAACACACTTTATCATTAGGCAGCAGAAAATACTGTTTACAGACTATCCCGTTATTTGGACTGATAACATCCAAGTAGTATGTAAACTGCTGCATTTCCCACTGTGCCCATTCGGGCAAATTCACTTCAGCACATCCTGAAAACATTCCATCCTTGAGATGTTTTAGTAGTGCACCAGCCACATACCTAGGGTCATCTGTTAACTCACATTTCATCTTGTAATTGAACTCCCTGCAGCCAGAACTTGATATTATGGAACAAGTCAGCCACTCCTGTACGCCACCATTTGGTGCACACACCTATCTAAAGCACAAAGCCCTACAAACACAAACGCACACGCACACACATCTCACTGAAAGTCTCAAAACACAATGGACACATATGGAATTATATAGTAAACAAAAAAGTGTGAAATAACTCAAAACATGTTTGATATTTTAGGTTCTTCAAAGCAGTCACCCTTTGCTTTGATTACTGCTTGTCACGCATTCCCTGAAATGTTTCTCTTGTCTTGAAGGAGTTCAGAGATGCTGAGCACTTGTTGGTCCTTTGGCCTTCACTCTGCGGTCCATCTCATCCCAACCCATCTCCATTGGGTTTAGGTAATTTTGAATAAATCCCCAACAGTGTCACCAGCAAAGCACCCCCACACCATCACACCCCCTCTCCTCCATGCTTCAGTAGTATGAGGCTCCACACAGATGTCCGTGGGCCAGGCCTTTTTTTTGTGACTGTATGTACTCGTCTGCTGAGAATTTACATTACAACCCAACAACTATGAATTCAAAGAAATATAACAGGAATTACTATTCAGGAATCTGGCCTCCAGCTGCTCGTGTCGATGTCCGCAGCAAAGTGTAATCCAGGCATTAAAGCCGATTCAGTGTTGCCAATTAATGCATGCGCATACACATCTTTGGACTGTGGGAGGGAGCCAGCGTACCTTGAGAGAACCCACACACACAGGAAGAGCATGCAAACTGAGGACGGAAAGCCCCTGGCCGACCAGTGGATTCAAACCCAGGAGTTTCAAACCCTAATGGGACCACGTGTATCCCAAACCAATCAAGTGTGACATGGAAGCACTTCAGCATATAAAATGTTGTTAAATCAAAGATTTTTTAAAACACAGTTGTATAATGTTGTTACTTGAGCCAGATGTGACACATATATCCCAATGGTTTGTGTCGGACTGAGAAATTTCTTAATATCAGTTTGATGAACATTAAGAAATTTATAGTTACATGCCAGAAAGTACATGTCTCATATTAGCTGACTTATTACAGTAAATTTTTAAAAACAGTAAAAATAATTTAATATAATGTAACAATGTATTATGAGCATCTCTGTCCAGCCAATAGAAATAATACATTGTTATTATAATGTAAATAATAATGCTCCTGTTTGCCTGTTTAGTGTCTCTATCTTCAGCACTGCAGCTGCTCAGAGATAAAGCTTACCGATTCCTTTGACACAGTGCATGACAATGTCCAGCTCTTGTCCCGGTCGTAGTTGAGCTATCAGAATGTCATCATGCACAGGCCCAATACAGCAGTCTGCAAACACGTCTGCCTGGTTCCCAATGGGGACCCACTTTATGTCCTTGGAATAAACTATGAGCAGATAAAAGTGGACAGAGCAGATATCTGCAATTAGACAGGAATACTTTTTTTTTTTACTAAGATATCTGGACCATTTTGTGACACCTAAAAATACCCACCCATGTGGTTTAAGTACAGCTCTCGTGGGTCTGATGAGTCTTTGCTTGCTCTGGGATTCCTGCTGCACTTAATCTTCAGCTGCAGTTGAATTGTGTCTATTTCTGAACCCTCTTCCTCTGCAGACTCCTCCCCTAAAAAACAAAGCAGCATTTCAAACATGTTGCTTAACATTCTGCACATCATCACTGTAAATCAAGTGCAGGAGACACTGGAAATTTGCAGCTCATGAAATTATAAAAAGTGATTATTTAGTTTTTCATTCACAGCACAAACCTGCAGACAGATGACTGACTCCACATTCACGTGGAGTCACATTTTTTTCCCTACCAAGCACAGCTACAGGACGAGATGTGTTCTAAAGGACAAAAAAGTACTAATGCTCATAACGTATGAATGAACGAGGCAACTAGAACATGGTGTAAGTAGGAAGCAGGCATGACCTCTCCGCCATATCTGTTTCAGATGCTCAGTACACCTGAGGTCAGGCTCATTGTCAAGTTTCAGTTTCTGCAGCACAGCAGGAAAACTGTCTTTATTCTTAGACTTATGACTAAGCAAGATGTTATCTAAACCGGCACTTTGTCACATGACAAGAAGATGACACAACGGGATAAAATGAGCATTGGTGTCAACTGCCTTATGGGTGAGTGGTTCAATATGATGTTTTACCAGTGTTTCTGTACTCAAACAGACGAGGGTCAGCTTTGATGGGGATGAGGCCTAATCTGTGGGCCAGGACTTCGTCTTGGACAATGGAGGTATTACTATAGATGAACACCTTTTCTATAGCCATAGTAGGCACCTAAAAACATAAAATAATAATTAGCAGCTTTCAAAATATATTTGCATAAAATGAATAAACTAAATGCCTAAATTCACAAAATGTACACGTTCTTCATGAACCAAAGTCCCTCACATACTGAAAGTTCAAGAACAGGTCTGAAACCGTAGTGACACAACAAAACAAGCTCACCTCTGCCAGTAAGATCCTTCTGAAGGCATTGGCAATGGCTGCATCAATCCCCACCATGTCGAACTCCATACTGTTTTCATCCAGATGCACGACATCGATTCTGAAGTTCTGCATAGAAACAGGAGAGTTCCATTTCTATTTAGAATCACACGCATTTGTTAAAGGCACAAGCGAAGCACGTTAGTCACTCTGGTCTGTACACATCTTTGTCCAAATACACATTCAATACTTTTTACTGGTGGACAGACAAATGTAAGGAAAAGGCTGGTGACTAACATAACCGAAAGGTTCTGCTGGCGTCGAATCAGGCCAAGAATGGTGCTTAGAGTAATTATGACCATGTGGTGTGTTAAAAGCGGTACTTTGGTTAAATACTTTTAGTTACTACTGAACGTCTGCACTTCAGTCGCATCTCGATTACTTGATTAAAAATGAAATGTGGTGGTATGCATAGGTGAAATTACAAATCTGTTGCTGTGCAAACATTTGTACACATTTTGGACAATTATGGACCAAACTGTCCAATAAGAAGAGCAGATCCCTGTAAAGACTCCAAATAAGCCAGATCAGCATCATTCCCATAGGGCACAAAAGCCATGTGAGATTTACAGAAGAAAATGATGACATTCGTGCTCCCAGCGTTTACAGGCCCACCGCAGTGACAACATTTTACCTTTTGAAATTTCTCCACGTTCCAAGTGTCGTCATATCCGGGGTAGTTTCCAGGGAAATCCGTAGTATGAACCTAAGAGCAAAACATAAATAATGGCTAAGAGTAATAAGAGACAACAACAGCACGCAGGTCCACAAGTATGATCCGGCAGGTGATACTACTAGTGAATAATCAACGCAGAAACACATTATACTTTCACCTCCGTGAATGATTGTTGTATATTATAATAAGTGTTCATTAAGTAATATTAATGCAGTCCGTGTCAAACACGCGTATCAGTTAAAGCGTGTCGGTCAGAGCCTCACCACCCCACAGAGGACATGCTGTGCCTCTCCAAATCCACGATCACAGCCGCACTTACATTCGTCACACCAAATTCTCCCAATATTACTCGATTCCGAATTTCTTCCACGTTCTCCATGCTGGCTGCCATTTTGCCGAGTGGGCGGGGAGTCTTTGGCTCCGCCCGCACCTCCTTTACGGTACAGTAGTGGTTCTCTCCTCTCCATCAGCAGCTGTATGAATCAGGGGGTTTCTCTCTAAGGCTACGTTCACACTGCAGGTCTTAATGCTCAATTCCGATTTTTTGATCAAATCCGATTTTTTTGTCTGCTTGTTCACACTACAAATAAAATGCGACAGCAAACGCGCTCTAGTGTGAACGCTCAAAGCGGCCCGCATGCGCAAAAGAAGACGTCACACACAACGCGCTCTGTTTGGACCCAGAGCAAACAATATTGTTTGACTGATGGCCCTTAATATAAAGACTTCGGACTTTACGTTTCCCAATTTTTGCTTTAAGTTATAAAGTTATTTACATAATAATGTAGATAACCTAATAATGATCCTTATTGCTGTTTTAGAGAGGAGCGGTGCTTCAAAGGATCGTTGCAGATTTCGGTCAGAATCTGCAGATTATACAGTACAAATAAAATGTTCACGTTTCTCCAACGTTGTCTTCCCAACAGTTTCACTGACATCTACGCTGGATGGCCAGGAAGCGTTCGCGATGTCTTCTCCGGCGCTGATAATTGGCGTCTGTCTCGTGTCAGTGACGTAAAAGACGGATTTAATGCGACATGACCGTTCAAACAGCAGTCGCTTTCTAAAACATCAGATATGTATCGGATTCAGGACCACATACGAAAGTGTCCCAGATCGGATTTGTGCCGTTCACACTGTCATACCATGATCGGATATGGGTCGCATAGGGTCAGAAAAATCGGATTTGATGCGCTTTCGCCTGCAGTGTGAACGTAGCCTAATACGCACGCGGGGAAATTTGGCTCATATACGGTAGACAAGATCAAAATTGCAGCATCGGGTATTTTTCACAGTATGCTCATACTGCACAGTGTTCATGGACTTTGCGCCAGTTCACACTGAGTGATGAGTAAAAACTGCAGTCATTCGTCAGTAGCTCTCGGAGGCACTGTGTGGTTATCAATAATCAGTTCTTTGTGGCTGATATGGTGGTGATAGACGCAAAGGCCAACATCAAGCACTCAGCCTACGAAAAAGAACTCGGTGGAATAAACTGTGCATGAAGTAAAAGTCAGTCGTTTAAAAATGATCTGGTTTCAAGTCTTGATTTCCGCTAATTGTAGCGCTTCGGGGCAGGAGGAGATCGGTGATGACGAGTCTAAAGGGCCCACGAGTGATAGGAGCCTAGCAGAACAGTCAAGTAGTCTTTTTTCGGTTTTCAAAAACCTGTCACCGTAAAATAATGTTTGCTTCACAAGGTACTTATAAACGTGTTTGTTTCCTAGCATTAGTTTTGTTTTTGGCGTCTCCCCCATCCTTATTTCATGATTTGGTTTGGTCCATGTGCACGCGCTCCTAGCTGATGCTGAGGGGATGGTTGTTTTTGTTCATTTATTCAACATGTAATTGGTGCAGGCAGACCCTTTTTAAAGAAATATTCTAAAAATCACTTTATCCGACGACCTGCTGCCAGGCCAAACAGATCAAATAATAAAAAAAACTTTATCTCTGCAAAATATTGATCCATGTCTGCGCAGTGTTATATTTTTAGGGGTCGCTGTCGTTCACCAGAGCCTTACACTATGGACCAGGGTTTTGACTTATCCAGGTAACATCAGGGTTAACCCTGGGTAAATTGCCATGGTAACCTGCTCTGGAGTAGGTAGGTTTGGAAATCACTGCCTACTGACCAATCAATTCTCCAGAAAATTGTGTCACCATTCAATGTCTGACAGAGTATTAGGGGCGCATTAAGTTAAACAAAAAAAAAAAGTGTTAATTTTCAGATTAAAGTCGGAATTTTGAGATTAAACTTAAAATACTATTTTGAGAAAAAAGTTGAAATGTGGAGACTGCAGTTGTCATTTTAAGCCAGGAATGTCGAACTGCAGGCCTCGAGGGCCGGTGCCCTGCAGGTTTTAGATATCACCGTGGGTCAACACACCTGAATCAAATGATTAGTTCATTAACAGGCTTCTGGAGAAGTTCAAGACATGTTGAGGAGCTAATTTAGCCATTTAAATCAGCTGTGTTGGCTCAAGGACACATCTAAAACCTGCAGGACACCGGCCCTCGAGGCCTTGAATTTGACACACCTGCTCTAGAAAATGCCATGCATAGGTGAGTTAGGGAAACAACTTCGTCATCTATCGTATTGGGTCTTGTGATACAACATACATCGTGTTTATTGCTTGAGGGTGTAAACCATCGTTATCCTTGCGTCTGTCCAATGCCAGGTATTTCATTTTGCATGCAGTCGTGTGTTCTTCCTTCTGACCAGATACAGCTTTCTGCAATCTTTTCAAAGCTCTTACAAGGAAATTATTTCCTTCTAACTAAAAACAATTCTGAAGTACGATCACAAACTCATGTACACAAAGCGTTTTCTAGAAGGCTTTAATCTCCACATTTCGACTTTACTCTCAAAATATTAGTTTGAAGTTAATCTAGAAATTTTGAATGTATTCTCATAATGATCAATAATATATATTTTTTCTTAATGTGGTCCTAATATTCCTTTGTATCCCTCGGACCTCTGTGCTCAAACAGCAGGAGGGCCTGAAGTTTATTAATACCATGTAATGTCTTTATGTTTCCCTAAAGAGCATCCGTAACAAATAATAAATAATGTCGATTTTTAATGCAATGCTTTCTCTGTTAGCAGCAAACGTTGCAATATTTTATTGTTCTATAAGCTTTCATATCAGATCCTGAAACAGGACATCTGCTATGTACTTGCACAACTTATATCAAATTTGCACTCAGTTTGAATTGTGTTTTTATATGTAATCTTTACTCTTGTACCATAAACAGCAGAGTCTGTAGATAAAGAAGTAAAAACTAAAACCGTTGGGAACAGGTTATGTTTCGACTTTTGGTTTAAAATCGCCTGGGAGTGCGATGTGTGTCATAGATTCTCTGCTGGGGGAGTTTTTTGTTAATCGGTCACATTTATTTTACTTTGATCTGTGACAAACTGACGTGATTTCCACATCTCCGTTATCAGGCTGTGGGACTGTATTTAAATTAATTAAAACCTTATTGTGTATTGTATCCTTTTTACAAAAGTGTTGCATTTTATTGGTATATGCTTTTGAACTTCAGAATTTTTTTATCACAATTTGATAACATCTCTGAGAAGGTGGCACTCATAGGGATCATTTTCTGTAGAAGAGTCATATGATGTGAAACCCTGGGTTAACTTGATGAGTTGATAACCTTCACTCACTATGTGTTTTACACACCACTGTGCAGTTAATCGTGAGTTATTATTACATTAAGATATGGGGAACTTCAGGCATTTTTCATTTTCATTCATGAAACACTCTTAATAAAAGGTAGAGATTCAGTTCAACAGCTAGAACTAGATTAGATGAAAACATTTTGACAATTTTAATGACCAGTAAAAATGCAGCATTAAAGAGGTGAAACGTGTAAGTTTTAGCAGTTTCCCAGAGAACTGTCATGGAGTCTGTTAACTCCAAAAGAATGAATGTTATTTAGAAGTTGGTCAGAGTACTGTTTGTGCAAAACTGGCAGTGAAAAGAGATTTATGTGTTGACTGAGCTAAACACCAATTTAATTAACAGTAATAGTGCACAGAAGCATATTATGGACTATTGATGAATGATGTCTGCATCCACCGAGAGATAAATAGAATATGTCCCTGGGTAATATTTCACTAAGAAATGATGGAACAAAAATTTGTTGTTATTTTTGTTTTATTTCTTTTTAACACTTTCTTTTTCATAGTGATCTTTAATCATTATCAGGCTTTCATAATCTTTACAATATTTGAATAAGGATCACTTTATGAAAAGTTTTTCCATTCAATTTGGTATAGAGGTTTGTCTTATAAGAATGCAGTATCATCCAGACATTTGAGGTTGACGCTATGAGCAGCCCTTGTGGCTACTAAGCACAGTGTTCAGGTCCTGTCCATCTGTCAGGTGCTCAGTTAATCAACAGCTGCAGAGCTGCAGCTGCAGCAAGCCGGAGATTGGAGGTAGCCCATCATCCTTCTTTTTCTGTGACAGCCAGTATTCCTGACTTGCTGGGAGGGGTTGGGCTTTTGCTGTGAGAGCTTGGCCGCACGGTTTGCTGTCTCCTTGATCTGCAGCTCAAGGTGTTTCTGGATGGCGAGACCCAGCTCCTCAGGGTCCACGGAGGCCCCATACACCTCCCATGTCATCCCTTCTGCATCCCACTTCACTTCCTTGACTGGGGACTTAGGTGCACCACTTGCTTTTTTGTCTCTGTTGCTGTCAGTCTGGCTAGAAGACATCTTACTCTTGTTAGCTTCTGCCAGATAGATCTGAGGGAACACATGAGAACCGGTGGTCTGATTTGTCTGCACCCCGATATCTCTCAGAACTTTTTGGGCTGTCATAGTTCCCATGTCACGTGTTGTGATTCTTTCTTGGCCAGTTGTCGTACTGCACCAGTCATCTTTACCTAAGTGTTTTTGGGAGCATTGTGGGCCAGTATCAGGTGGCAGTGAACTAATCCAGGAGCAGCTCAGATTGCAGCAACGCAGCAGATGTTTGGCATCTAAGCCTGTCTCACTAACAGAGGAGAAGAGGCGAGGCAGTGTAAGGTGGTTTCCTGCTGAAGGAGGTGGTACTGGAGGCTGGATACCGGCGCCTGCCAGACGTGGCAGCATCTGCGAGGGGGCTGGAATAGGCTGAGGATGGCAGTAGGCTGCAAATGTATCCTCAAAATGGGCATGGTGGATATAGGAGCTGCAACAGTGTGGCTTGTCACATTTAGTGGAAAGAGGGCCGCCTTCTCCTTGACACTGCGCTTTGATATCTGTGTCATCAGATGAGATACAGAGACCTCTCCTCTGAGGATGCTGTAAGCTACATTCTCCACTGCAAATAGTGGTAACAGTGTTGCACTGATGCAGCTGCATGGGCTGCTTGCAAGCCATCATGGAGTGAGTCTCAGCCTCTTGGACGCTTGCATCTCTGCTGTGGTAAGCAATTTCAGTTTTCGCCAAAGGCAAAGTGTCTGAGTGACTCCTGTGAACAATCAGGGAGGCCAGCTTTACATTCTGCTCTGTTCTGATGGTCTCAGGATCATCAGTGTTTGTATTCACAACTATCTCATAATTGTCTGAAAGTGTTTCTGTCACAACTGGACGAAGTGGGTGATTTGAAGCCATGATGAGCGGGAAGTGTTCAGATGGGCTTTGTTGGTGTTTAGCAGTTTCTGTTGCAGTAGGAGTTGAATTGCATTGTTCTTCACAGATTTCACTGGGGGATTTCTCCTGGCAGTTGTAACATGGTCGTTGAGGCAGTCCAGAGGGTGATGTTACTTGTGTAGGTGTCTCTGTGCTGCCAAAGACGGACTGGCTGGAAAAAACAGGCTGCAGTGGAATAGTTCCTCCCATTGGATGCAGCTCTGACATGGGACGCCCTGCCTCTGCCATGGAAGACCTTTAGGAAGAAATACAACATATTGTGTAGGTGACAGCACAGATACAACAGAGCACAGAAAACGGAATAATAAATGCATAGTTTAATACTGCATTCATTATTTAATTTAATACAAATACTAATATGTATTTGTTCACAATAGTGAATTGTGCTTGTATTTTCCAGCTGACAAAATGAATTTACTGTAATCATGTGCAAAAACTAAGCACGGTCCACAAATGATTTTTAAAATAGCTACAGTGCTACATGGTGCTGTAGTAACATAAATCATTACAAATTTTCAGTGTTTACCCAATTTTTAATAAACCACCATGGACTTGTACACTAGAAGGACAGTGCATATGTTGATCAAAGTTGAAGATGGAGCTGCAAACAGGAGGAAACGAGGAAGACCACAAAAAGATCCATGGATGTAGTGAAGGAGGAGATGCAAAGGGTTGGTGTGCCAGAGAAGAATGGTAAGGATAGGGTGAAATGAAGGCAGATGACCTGCTGTAGTGACCGCTAAAGGGAAGAGCTAGAAGAAAAAGGAGGAGGAGGAGGAGGGGTATGTTATGATGTGGGACCGTTCTAAGGCTTACACATGCTATGCTCATTGTGAGCAATCCTTTAACCTCTAACCTGCCACCAGCTAAAGGTTTTTCCAATGTTTCTTTAAACTACTGTAAATCTTGAACAGTTTGTGCAATCTTAAAAATTCCAACGGTTTCTGAAAGGAGCGACTCAGTGCTTTTCGCTGATATTAGAGTCATTAAGGTAATCACAAGCACAGCGTCACAGCAGCATCAGGAAGATGAAAGGGAGAGCGAAGGAGTTATACAGAAAACTGACATTATGTTGGACATCTTGTTTTTGCTGTGTTTTTCATGTTTTGTGCCAAGTTTTTTGTATTTTTGTTATTTTAAATTTGACTTATCACCTATCAGCAAACGTGCACTGCCCAGCCTTCTTCCAGCACCTGAAAAAGCAGGGATTTGGGGCTTGTAGAACAGTGCAGAGTGGGTTTATTATCCACTCAGGAAAATGTATAAAAGTGAGCACCAGCGCCATGCAGATGTTTTAGGGGCAGGTGCTCAAAGTTAAAAAGGAGCACACAGGACCAGGCTGAATAACAACAACCCACATTCATCAAGAATCTAATATGGAATCATATTGATGACAGCACTTGGAACCATAAGGCAACAGATTTTTAAAAACTGTGGGAAATAAACTAGACTCTGCCTGTGACTCACTCTTCCTCCTTCCATCTCCTCCTCTGATCCATCACTCTCCACTTGCTGTCCATCTGACAACAAGGCACAATTTGCTATTGCATTGATCTATTATTTAATTTTCCACACTTAACAACTCTCACACCTAATCCATGATAAAGTAATGATAGAAGAATGTTATAGAACCAAAGCACTGCAGTTGTGTTTATTATTGTTTTTATAGTTGAGTAATAATTTAAAAAAATCTAAACACAAACACACACACGGACATAGTGACATTTTATACGTTCTCCAGAATACTGTATATACTATGGCCACAACAAAAACTGATCCACAATCTTTCCCTTACTATTTATTCCTAGTGATATAATAATAAAGTAATAAGAGCAAAAAAATTAAGTCATAAAGATAAAATAATGTATTTATGAAAATTCAGTTTGTTTAACTATCCACTCTGTGCAGGCAGAAAACTTATTAAATGTTTAAACTGTAGAGATACAATAATTTTGCTGCTGTAAAATCAGCATTTTGTCATATTTGAAATATAAATCGAATATATTCTGTTTCTTAATTATTTTCTTTAAAACACAGAGTGTGTGTGTGTGTGTGTGTGTGTGTGTGTGTGTGTGTGTGTTTTACTATCGTAATTATAATAATGCACATTAGATGCATATTAGATGCCCCCCAAATCTTCCTCTAATAGACCACTCCAAATCTTCCTTAGATTAGATCCACAAGGCAGGGTCCCAGTATTTCTGCTCTGTGTGAGGTTACTTGGTTATATTATCTCCATAACGGTCACCTGATGAGAACCATTCATCAATCCAGCCACCTTTCAGAAAAGCTATTTTCTGCTGCTTGACCAGTAAAATGACAGCTTCACTTTTACACTCAGCTCTCTCTTCACTACAGTGTAGAGCCTGATCATCGAGCTCCCTCCCTAGAACTGGCTCCAGGATAGGGCCCCATCCTCCCTTTAACCCCAACCAGTTGCAGCAGATGGCCACCGATTCTTAAGTCTGGTTCTGCCTGATGTTTCTTCCTGTGAAAAGCGAGGGGGGTCATCTGACTGTTGGAGGTTTTTCTGTTTTCACGTTATTATTGTGTGACCTTTCCCCCCTTAAATAGTTTAGAAATTCTACTCTATTCAGTTTAATTGAATTAACCCTATTCGGGCAGGATAGACTGGTCCCTTGATTTAATTCTTTTTATAGGGGTCGGGTGAATCGCTCTTTGTCTTATCCAGGACACAGAACTGTAAAATAATCACTTCAGGGCAAAAAAAAAGAAAAAAGAAAAAATCTTGAATAAACAGAAAGCGTATTAACACTGGCACCTTGAATGTCTTTCCAAGTCATTCCAGCCAACTTTAACCCTAGAGTATAGAGCAATAAATGATATAAAAACGTAATTTTTGTTTTGTACACACCCAGTCAAAAGTTTGGACACACCTTCCTGTTTAATAGTTCTTGACTTTTAATACTTGTGTGCCTGTCAGGGTTCATTGGTGGAATTTCTTGCCTTCTTAATGGAGTTGGGACCATCAGTTGTGTTGTGCAGAAGTCAGGGTGGTAAACAGTTTACAGCCCTATTTGACGGTTGTTAGGATTAATATTTTGGCAAGAACTGCAAAAACCATCAAGCGCTATGAAGAAACTAACTCACACAAGGACGCCCCAGGAATGGAAGAGCAAGAGTCACCTCTGCTGCTGAGGATAATTCATCCAAGTCACCAGCATTTGTGCTTAGTTGGACCTTCATTTATTTTTCAACAGCACAATGACCCCAAACACACCTCCAGGCTGTGCGAGGGCTATTTTTCCAACAAGGAGAGTGGAGTGCTGCGGCACATGGCCTGGCCTCCACAGTCAGCTGACCTAAACTCAGTGGAGATGGTTTGGGATGAGATGGAGCGCAGAGTGAAGGCAAAAGGACCAACAAGTGCTCAGCTTCTCTGGGAACTCCTTGAAGACTGTTGGAAAATCATTTCAGGTGACGACCTTGTGAAGCTCATGGAGAGAACGCCATTGAATGAGAAGGTGTGTCCACATTTTTGACTTGTAGTGTAAATCTACTGGTGATCGATACACCAACAGGGTTGTCTTTCATCTGTTATTGTTCTCCCCATGTAGGTTCAGAAAGGTTTGATGTTTGAAGGCAAATTCATAATAATAAAAACTGTAAAAAACTAATAAAAACCGGAGAATTTGTCCTTGGTTACTTCCTGCCTCTGCTTTCATCCTTGCTCTCTCTCTCTCTATCCAAAGACCTGCGGCATTCAGCTCTGTGCAAGGTGAGCCTCTTCATTAGTTTGTGGTGGTGTTTTTAATTTGTTATATTGTACATCTTGTTGAGGGAGTTCATGTTCTGCTGCTATTTGTGGATTTTATCTACTCTGCAGCGCATGGTATCTGTACAGATCTGTGAGAATACTCCAGATCAATGTAACGTGAAAGCCCTCGTATCCATATTTATGCAAACATATAGAACATTTAAATGACACATGCATAATCATTCATAGCATTAGTCTTATGCTTTGTATCTGCTAAATGGCTGTTTTTTTTAAATAGGAGTTTTCTGCTCTACTGGAGGACTCGAAGCACCTTATGGAACCTGCTTCATTCTCCCATTCATATAAACATTTTTCTACACCTGCTGTCTATCCAACATTAAGACAACATGGAGGTCATATTGTTTTGTATTATTATAGAATTTGGCAATCAACTTTGCCTGTATAAAAGTCACTGCACACCACTGAGATTCAGACATTTCAAGCACATCCTCTGTAGCTGTTAGTTACGGGCTCAACTTCACTGGCTCTTTGCCTCTTACACAAAATCAAGGTGTAAGGTGAGGTTACAATGCTAGTAAACGACAACCCCATTTTTATTTCACTTCTGTACTTCTCACAGACACTCGAGATGAATATACTTCTTTTTAACTCACTATTCTTCCTTAAATAGTGAACTATTATTTAAAAATAGTAGCAGCTTTATTTTTGTCACAGTAATAGCTGACTGGATCTCTTTAATATGAGAACGTGTTTTTTTTAAAGCGCTGTAATACAAGTCACAGGAACCCTACTGTCAGCGGTGGTACAGATTTAGATTGTTCCAATTATAGCCCATGGGAAATTTTCAGATATTGGCTAATTCAAGGAAAAGAAGTAAAACACATCAGGCTGCTGAAATTACTCTAGTGAACTGAACCACCTGGAACCAGGTCGGATCCTTTTGGACATCCTTGTCTCTATTGGAAACAGAATCATGAATATGATGCACAGACAGACGTGGTAAGAAGTACATACATGTAGAACCCATTCATACAGCAGTGCCTGTATCAGAAGAAAAGACGGTTAGGTCCTTTTCTTCAACCAGCTTACCTTTACAGTGATCTACTTGCTGCTGACACTCTGTCCTCTTCCTTTTGTGTGTTGGGTGATGGTTGCAGTTCCTTAGAAAGCCCTCCTCCTCCTCATATCCACAGGTGACCCCTTTCCCTCTCTCTGTCTAACTCCACTTCATTCACGCACATCCGATCCTTTTCTTCTCCTTCTTTTTTTCTCAGCAGCTCCCAGCTGTGCACAAAATGGAGGAGACCTCGAGATAATCCCCCTTGCATCTGATTAGAAATGCCAGGATGCAATCTTCAAATCTCGTGTTCTGTAATGGCGAGTCAGCCTGCTTTGTAGCTGCCTTATCTGGCTATAGAAGGAGATGGGTGGAGGGGGAGGGGGAATGATGGGAGGAGATAGTCAGGCAGCTGGCGTGTTTGTCCCTCCACCTGGGAAGAGGGAAGCAGGGCTGACGTATGAATGAATGTGTACACTACAGAGAAATAAAGACAACAGCCTGTCTGTCCTTGTCCATCTCAGCGTTTACACGTTCTTCTTTTCTTCTTCTGCGTAGTTCCACTCTGACCTCAGGTAGTGCTTCAGTCTCAAACTCTGCTTTTCCTCTTCTTATTTCTTGCTCTACCTCACTGCCGCTCTGCCACCCAACACCAACCCACTCTTCAGCACTATCTCTGTTGCTATGGAAACTGCAATACTCTTTTTTCCCACGTAGGAATGACACAACTAAAACAAATCAGCTGGGGACTTTTAATGTGTATGACCGACTCCGTCATTTAACTCACTGATTTGTATTTTCATTTCTGACAGAAAACATGAAAAGAGAACACCTATGATAGTTAACATATAACTAACTATATATCTATATATATAGATTTGTCATTTATATTTGTGTCATCTGGCTTTATAAATAATAAATAAATAAAGCTCTGTATCATCTGCATAGCAATTCAAATGTTGACTAGGTCTCATTTTTAAAAAACAATTTCTGCTTAATTCAAAGTTAAAGTTAAAGCCACGACTCTATAGTACATCTCAGACGCAAAGATGTGCCATAATAAAACACAACAAAGATGATAAAGGAGGTCCCTGAACTGGTTGGCAGCTAAAATCTTCCCCAACCTTGCTGGAAGGTGGCCAAACTGCAGAATTCATCTTCCTGCAAGAAAAGGAAAAGATTCTGCTTTTAAAATGGAAGGAAATGGTTTCTTCAGCTAAAAAAAGAAAGAAAAAGAAATAGATGTTTTTATGCAACACAGTGGGAAGTGTAACCCAGGTACAGATTTGTTTGTATGGGGAAGTTGTCCTAATTGTCTGTGTGTGTAAGGGCTGGGTGGGTGGTGGATGACAGCTGTGCAAAGATTAAGGCTAAGATATTCTCAGAGCAGCTCTGTGTTTCTGTTATACGACTGCTGATTGCATTTGCCAAATGTATTAAAGTATATCTCTTTATATCTGTAGTTTGTGTGTTGGTTATGTTCCAGTCTCACTTTGTGCTCACTGCTGCCTCTGACTAGGATTCCAGACAGGTTCTGCTTCAGGCTTTGCTGCAATGTGGGCTGTTCATGTAGCAACCATCACCCACAGTATGACAGGATTATTATGCTACTCCACTTCAGAGGCATGACTTTAGAGTGTCATCGATTTAATCATTCACATGCAGCAGGTGGCACTCACTTCAAGGGCAAACTCCTCAGGTATCAGACCAGGATGCTGCACCAATCTATATGTCAGTTTCCTTTTACACCTTATTCATGAGCACGCCCACTTGGACTTGAAAGTACTTATTCTCATTCCCGCTGCTTCTTGAGCTGTTTCATGGCTTCAGCACGAAACTCCTCCCACATCTGAGTTTATGTTTCCACTCAGGTGAGAGAGCCTTATGGCTGAACCTGTCAGGCTATGAGCCAATCAAGGGTCTTTTTGGCCCAGCTTTGTAGTAAATGAGACAGCAGAAAGCGACAGGGTGAAGCCTTCAATCTCTGCTTACCCAGACACCTGACCCACAGCCCCAGCAGCGAAACTGAATTGAAAATGAAGGCATCAAATGTCATAATACATAAGACTGTAGACTGGTGCATAATAAGCAAGCAAATAAGCCAGAAAATAGAGATTTTTGATGAGAAACCTGTCTTGAAGCACACAGAGATAGAGCTGTGCAGGAACTGGGATTTCATCATGGTGGAAGCTAGAGTTTAAAAGAAAGAGAGAATTCATTACAATGTTTTTTTTAAACATGAAGTGTAGTTTTGGTCTTCTTTTGCTGCTGGTTTGGTGAATCTTAGAGAGTAATGAAAGTTTCAGTTTTGGAATCTGCGAAATGTCGGCTGTTATGGAGCTAAATCAGGGTCAAAAGTTTTATTCATTTAAAAAAAGTCATTTGAAACTGAAATTCTAAGTGTTGATATTTCAAAACTAAAAAACTAAAAAAAAAAGTGTTTAAAAAACAAATAAACTATTTTATTTTAAATCAATTTTTTTTTACAGTTTCAATTTTTTTTAACAATCAATGTAAATTATGCACGTGAGCATCTACATATACTCACATGGAGACAACATCGGCTCAGGCCCACTACTGTTGAACAGTCTTAATAAAAATACTTAAATGTGCAGACGCAGCCCATACAAATACTGATTGGTTAAAATAAAATATCCTTCCATACAAACAAGACTATAAACCAACACAAAAAGTTAGACAAAAAGACAAGACACATGAAAACATTCCAGTTTGAGTGTAATAGTTTAAAATCACATTTATTTGGCCACCAGATGCCCATGTTATACTGTTCCAAAAAATGCATTCTTTTTCCAAAATAATCGTTCCAAATGATTCGATCACCCCAAACATTGCATTTCTGTTATCACTAAAGATAATCCTAAACTAAATAGAAATAGCTCTGCATCAGGCTAAATCCCTTTAATGAGGGTCCCTGACTATGTTGTTACGTCCTTGGGCTAGTGGCAACCTGGGGGTAACAACAAATGTGACACCCCACTCCAACTCCACCCAAGAAAGAGACAAAACTCTGAGCAATTGCAAATGCTACGCAGCTGTTTATTGACTTCGGCAGTGAGCTATGCCAAAATAACTAACAAAAGGTCCCTAGCCCAACCTCAACAGAAAAAACAACAACATCTCATGTACACACATGGGAGGGAGGAGAGAGAAAAACCCACAACCATATCTTCTGGTGGGAGGAGTCACACATAAACACATGCATATATGACCCATATGATCTTGGGTCATAACACTATGGTCCACTCTCCATCATGAATCGGCAGCGCTAGTCCTGAGAGAAGTTGCAACCCCTCATTAATTAGCCAGTGGCTCTTCCCACTTGTTGAAACAGCAATTAAATACCAATTAAGGATTAAACAAATTAATAACAATGTTCAATTTGTCATTCAAATATAATAATAACAATGAGTTAACAGTGGGAACATTAGAAAATGCCCCAATTCTGCAGATGTTTTAAATCAACAGGTTCTTTAACCTCACCAAACTCCACCCCTCCTTCTTACTACACTTGGTACATTCCCTTCCAGGAACTTTACCATAAAAGGAGTCCGAACGACCCAGGCGAAACATTCGAAGCATTTTTGCCAGAATGTGAAGAGGCTTCAAAACAATTTGAAGGCCATCTCCACAGTGACATCTGCTGGCCGATATGGCTGTCACTACATCTTGATAGGGCTTTTCTGTGAAACAATGACGCACACATCCTGCACAATTCCAAACAAAGCTACTTATTATACCAGACAATCAATAACTGTGATCAGCAGATGTTTTGGAGAAATCCTCTACGAAACAAGGAAAGAAAAATAATGAGACTGTTAAAGATCTGTGACTGTAGTGACCAGTGTGCTTCAATACAATTGTGTTAACATTTGTGTTGCTCACAATAAATCAGTTTATAAGTAAAACATACAGAGGAAAGACTGCAGTGTTCACTGTAAGAACCACAAAAATTTACAGCTGTGGGCTGAGCTCTTGGGCTCCGTCAGCTTTGTCTTTGCTCACAGCCCTGAAACTATGGATGTGTTTGGTTAACTTTTAAGTTTTCTGGGAATTCGTGCCATCAGGTTTGTTCTACACACTGTCGAGCAAAGCTAGAAGCTGGCATAGAGTTAGGTTCGATTTTTAATTAACTTAAATATTTATAGTTAAATGAAAAGACTGTGTTTTTCTTTATAAAAAGTTAACATTCATCACATTTTCATGGGGTAATTCTGACAGTCCATTTTACACACATATTTAAATCATCCTCTGCTGAACTTGAACTTTATCTTGTAACACTGGCATGATGTTTTACTGTGAGTCTGGAGTAACCTGCAGTAACTCCCGTTGTTATTAGTTTTTTTTGTTTTTTTTTAGATATTCACAATAGAAGTGGCAGTGAAAATAAAAGGAAAGGAAAAAAACAAATTTTGCATGAAAATTGTTACAAAATAGATCGCCTGTGATTAATGTGTTTTTCTTGCTTTTCTTTTTATAGTATAAATATATTCTTTATGGTGGTGCAGTATGTGAGTAATGGATTGTAGTGAGGATTAAATCACTTAATGCTGCAAATGACATTTTTTGTTGAAAGAAGAAAAAACTAGAGAACCGATGGAATCAGAACCGCTGGTGTTCTTATTAGGATATTTCAATGATTTTACAGCACAGTGTTCCTGCTGATATGGTATGAGCTCACCCACCAGTCTCTGTCTCTCACTTTCACTCCAGCAATCTTTCAAATAAGATATTTAAATATTACTCATATATCTATATAATTTTTATTTGATTATACTTTGGATTCCAGTGTTTAAGGGACTGGATAGTCTAGTCTTCACAATCCACAGTAATAATGAGAGAGAGGGTATTATTTTCTTTGACACATGCCAGTGTAAAATTGAAATACTAGTATCGAAAGTATTAGTTCAGTAATTACAAGGTCCGGTCCAAAAGATGAGTTAATATAAACTGGAAATTCTTGTGCATGAGCAGGTACACCAGCTGCTGAAACTGGGGTACTAAAACGTCACTGCGTCATGGTCATGTGATCTGGGTGTTTTGAACCACGCAGCAGTGTTTCGAAACATCTGGAATTCAGAAGTTCAACACAGTGTTGAAACGTTTGTTTCGAGCTTCCCATGCCTACTGGTTTGGCAGTTCCTGGATTTTGCCAGCTGGAGGCCAGGTGTAGTCTAGAGGAGATGTGAGAAACAAATTAGACATAAATCTTAAAACATTATTTTTAAAATTGTGAAAACAGTTGATTAAGTCTTAACGTCGGGGCTCCTTAGAAGGGCTCATTGCAAAGTGAGTCCTTCAACCTCTGAAAAGCAGCCCCACATTCCTTTGTTCAATGAACTTTATTTGGCTGATTCTTGTGCGTGAGCTCTTTGAGGGGAGCTGACATGATTGAAAAGTTGGGAATAAAATGACTGTACCAGCTAACCAAACCAATGAAGGATCTCAGCTGAGCCTTTGTCACGGGACTCTCAGCAGACCTGATGGCTTTAACTTTCCCATCTTGAGGACAGATCACTCCATTTCCCATCACAACACCCAAGTACTGACACCCCGACTTTGCTATGGAGCACTTGTCAGGACGAATGGTCAGGCCTGCTTCCTTAATCCTTTGCTGGAGGTGGAGGTGTTCCTTCCAGTTTTCACTGAACACCACAATATCATCAAGATAAGCAGCTGATAAAGATTCAGTACCTGCCAGTATCTTGTCCCTCATGCTCTGAAAAGTAGCTGGTGCTCCATGAAGCCCAAAGAGGAGAACTGTAAACTGGAAGTGACCAGAAGGGCTGAAATGCTGTAATTTCGTTACTCTCAGGACTGAAGAGGGAGGGTTAGGGTCACAAATCAAATGTGCTGAAAAGATTTGCTAAAATCGTCTCCACTAGATCTTAACCCTATGATGTCCTTTGTATCATATTTGATACATGAGTTTCTGAGACCTCTATCTCGTCAACATGATCAATACTTGCCATAATTTCAAAATGTTATGGACAAAACTCTTTTTTGGCGTCTGAATTTGACTTTGTTGTTAACAAGAAGTTGCCAAAAATGCCCAATGTATCAAATGTAATACAAAAAAATAAATAATAAATATATAATAAAAATATATCATACACAACATGACATAGCAAAAAAAATTGTGGATTTTGTTATAGATCGCGGATACAAGCGGCAGAAATGAGCTTCCTCCGAAGGGTGGCTGGCCTCTCCCTTAGAGATAGGGTGAGAAGTTCGGCCATCCGGGAGGGGCTCAGAGTAGAGCCGCTGCTCCTCCACATCGAAAGGAGCCAGTTGAGGTGGTTCAGGCATCTGACAAGGATGCCTCCTAGGCGCCTCCTGGGTGAGGTGTTCCGGGCATGTCCCACCGGGAGGAGGCCCCGGGGCAGACCCAGGACACGCTGGAGAGATTATATCTCCCGGCTGGCCTGGGAACGCCTTGGTGTTCCCCCGGATAAGCTGGAGGAGGTGGCTGGGGAGAGGGAGGTCTGGGCTTCTCTGCTTAGGCTGCTGCCCCCACGACCCGGCCTCGGATAAGCGGATGAAGATAGATGGATGGATGGATTTTGTTATAAGGGTTAATAAACATCTCAGTTCCAAAAAACCCCAGAATTTTCTGGCTATTTTTTGATGGGTTGGGCCTTATCTTATCTGGATGACTTCCTCAGGAGTCATGGTGTCAAGTTCAACAGCCAAGCAGGTGGAAGAGGCAGTAGGAGCAGTGTGTCTGACAGGGGAAACATCTGCTGGCTCTTCATGAGGTAAATGCCAAAACGGAAAGAAGCAACAGAAGAAGCAAAAGAAGCAAGGAAGAAAGCTGCCTAACCAGTTCAGCTGGCAATCTGAATGCTCAACGTCATGCTAACGATTGTATCCGTGCTTTTGAGTCATGGGGAACAGACACTAGACCTTTGCTGTACTCGATGATGGTTCAGAGAGGACCATGCTGCTCCCTGCTGCTGCAAAGACCCTTGTTCTGAAAAGCATCCTGGAGGACCTGCCATTACGGACCTTCCACCAAGACATTCAAATGCTTCATGGCCATACCGTATCCTTCAGTGTTTCTGCAACTACATATCCTGGGTCCCACTACAAGATTGACAAAGCGTTCACAGCTCATCACACATATCCTACTGATCAGCTGCAAAGGAAGTACAAATACCTGAAAGAGATCCTGGTGCCTGCCTTGAAGGAAGCCAAGCTGCTGCTCCTTATTGATTCAGACCAACCACACCTGATCACCCCCATAGAACCAGTTCGCCTTGGCCCACCTGGAATAGGGAGTCCTTGGGTTATAGGCACAAGCCTGTGTCCTATGAGATGCCAACTCTCCGAAAGATCTATAGAGTTCTAGCCTCACAGTACGACTCTTTGGGCTATCTGTTACCCTTCACCACTCGGGCCAAGCTCCTCCTCAGGCAGGTAGGGGATAAGAAGCATGGTTGGGACGACTCAAACCTACAGTCCAGACTCCTGCAAGCTTGGTCTGACTGGGAGGCGGAGCTTCAGTTTCTACCTCACCTTACTTCCCCACGTGCTTATGTTCCTGCCAGTGCTAACTCAAAGGAGGCCATCCGTGAGGTGCACATCTTTATGGATGCCTCTGAGAAAGCTTATGGAGCAGTATCTTATATGAGGACTGAAGAACACGATGGACAGGTTCACCTCACCTTTATCCTAGCTCGCTCCTGTGTAGCCCCCAAATGAGCCCTCTCTATACCCACCTAGAGCTTTGTGGAGCTTTGCTGGCAGCGCAGCTGGCCAGTATCTTGAATAAGGAACTCACCTCTGCTATTGAAAGGTCAGTTCTATGGTCTGATTCAACCGCTGTTCTCACCTGGTTGAGCTCACAGTCCTGCTGCTACAAAGTTTTTGTAGGAGCCAGGGTAGCTGAGGTACAGGAGTTGACAGAGAACTGTACCTGGTGCTACAAAGCCTCAGCAGGCCTCATTTGAGTGGAGGTCAATTACTATGACTAGAAGGTCTTGACGGACCTAAATTGCGTCCTATCGTCCTGGATCCTTCACATCCTTTCCTGCTCATCCAGAAATATGACCTGCATCATCCAGGCCCTGAATGGGTGTTTGCGGACCTGCAGAGGTCTTATTGGTTGCTGCGTGAGAGAAAGGCAATTCGCAAGCACCAGCGAACCTGTCCTGAGTGCCAGCGTTGGAGGATTCAACCCTCAGTTCCCAAGATGGCTGACCTTCCTGCTGCTCGGCTTAGGTTACATAAATCAAACCTTCTACTCAACCGGTGTTGACTGTTTCAGGCCTATGTTTGTGAAGATAGGAAGATGGCACGAGAAACGTTGGGAGATCATTTTCAAGTGTATGACAACGAGGGCGGTACATCAGGATCTCCTAAGTAGCCTAGACGTGGATGCATTCCTTATGGCCCTGAGATTCATAGCCAGAAGAGGAACCCACAGAGTTGTGGTCTGACTGTGGGACCAACTTTAAAGGAGGATAATGGGAACTAAGAGAAGCCTTTGCCAACATGTCATGGACATTGTAGGGGCAGCTTGCCCGTCAGAAGATCAGATTTCAGTTTAATCCCCCGGCTGCCCTACATTTTGCGATGTATGGGAGAGAGAGATCCGTTCAATGAAGTCAGCTCTGCGCACTTGTGTGGGTTCCCAACCTCTTAATGAGGAAGTACTTCTTACAGTTCTGCTCCAGGTGGAATTGATCCTAAACACGAAGCCCTTACGCTATGTTTCCACCAATGTGGTGGAAGTGAAAACTGTGACTCCTAATAGTCTCCTCATGGGGCAGCCTGATGGATCACTACCCCAGGTGGTCTACCTGGAGATAGTGCCTCAGTCTTCGACTGAGGTTGTCTGACAGATTCTTGCAGCTCGGTTCTGGATAAGATTCCTCAAAGAATACCTACCTGGCTTACAGGCAAGGCAAAAATGGCACTCAACTCCCCATGAACGTCTGGCAAAGGCAATTGTTATGGCTGCAGATCAAGATTCATCGTAGTGTTGATGGACTTGTCAGATCTGCTGATGTGAACATTAATGGATGTGTGTACACCCGACCAGTTGCTCGGTTGGTGATTTTACCTGCCATGCCTTTGGACAAAGAGGGTACTGAGAAGCACAGCAAGTCGCTCCCTGAAACTGATTAGGGAGCCTTTTCTGGGCCCCAAATGTGTAACCACATTTGGGGGCGGTGGTATAAAATGCTCAGAGATTTTCCGCTCCTGCAATATTGCTTTGAATGAGGTTATAGGAAATGACATAGGCATAAGTTTGATGCGCTACGCTGCTGCTCCAGAGGGAGAGATAGTACTTCCAGGTTAGCTTGTTATTACCTCACCGTGTAAGCTGCATTCCTGTTTTGCAATCCTTAACGGTGATGCTCCGAATGTTAAGTTAATAAGTTACCTTAAATCTGTTTATTTGCAATCTCGAGGTTTGCCACAGCTTGAATTACTTTCTACTGAGTCGTAGCGGCGCATTTTCACGTGGTGACTGAAGCCATGTGCTGCCGGCTGCTGTGATAGTCATCAAGAAATTTGGTGGTTGTCTGTGAGGAGGAATGAATTGTTACTAGGAACAAATAAGGTTTACCATTAAGAAGAACTAACGCAAATGTGTTTGCAAAGTCTAGAGGTAAAGGTTGGTGCAAAGAATTGGTTGACATGTGATTACTCACCTGTCTTTCCTCTCCACTCCAGGATGTTCAGGCAAATGTTTCCCCGGGGTCCAAACACCATTTAAAGGTTCTGGGACAGGTGAAGGGAGTGTGGGGAATCTCTGTGCATGGGGCTTTTGGTGTTTTTAAAATAATTGTTAGAGCTATACAGGCAAATAAATGCCTCTTGTTTCCACCATACTGTGTCTTGGTCTTCCTCACTGTAAATCCAGTCACACAAGGCCGCCCTGTTACAGTCATGGTCGTGTATAAGCACAGATAGATGTGTAGGTTTATCTTATTAGATATTATTGAGTTTATATTAGTTGAACCACTGCAGCTGTAATATATTTGATCTAATGGCAACACTGAGCATTAGGTGACATTAAACCACCGTTGTTTATGTAAGATTGTATTGTGTTGTACTTTTTGTGTAGTTTTTCTGTATTGTGTTGGATTTGTATTTTATTTTTGTCTTTTTATCTTTATATTGTTTCAGTGTACACTGAGGGCCGTCAGAGCATTGTGATTTCAAATTCCTGCACTGTAAAATCTAACTAGTTCACAGAACTCAAAAAATATGCAAACTCGTTGCCTCAAAAAAACTAAGTAAAGCTTACTTAGGATGACTGTTAGGACAACTTATACATTGCAAGTCTGCAGTATTAAGAATAACTTTATTTCTGACCGTACAATACTAATTGTTTACCTACTGACAAACATTTCAAGTTCAACTAAATAAAAAAACAATTTGTGGTAACCTGAATATGATTAAAAATAATTAACAACACTTTTTGTAATGATGTTAAAATGAACCCAACTTTTATTTTCAAACACAACAAAGTACAACAGCCAACATACTGGACACTGTTCTGCTGAACAACAAACAATTATATTGCCATCACTGTTATAATCTTACAATGAAACAAAGTCTCAGATGTAATTATTCTGAAAATAAGTTTAGGCCTACCACAAGTTTGTTTTGTACTTACTTATATAATCAAAATAAAATATTTGTTGTTCTGTCATAAGTGCAGTCTCTGATTTAAACAATACATTTGTTTTTCATTCCAACACATGAGCTGGAATGTTGTAATGTTTTAAGGATGCTTGTTTCCAGTCCAGGCATTACTGCCTGAATGACTGTCATGGATCGAGGTGATCCAAATGTAGGTGCAGAAGAAAGTCTTTAACTTCCCTTAAGTACAGTGGCAGTGGATGTGGGTTGGAGATGCAATGAGCTTGAACCTGCAGGCGACCATCTTCACTGACCACACCATCTGTGACGGAGGACTCATCTCTCCTGGTGTCCTGCAAGCAAACAATCATATTTTTTGGAACATGAACTTAATTGCTTTCTTAAAACATTTTTTCTGCATTTGGTATAAAACAGACTCCAATTTAGACAATCTCAGGCTCCCTCCCCACCGGAGAGGTGACATTCAATGTCCCAAATTGTCAGTCTGGATAGCCCTGACCCCCACTCAACATACAATAATGTCATGAAAGCATCATTTTAAAAAGGGCTATGTAAACATGGCCAATAACTTTCATTCTAATGATGTGCAAAATGATTTGGGCACAAAACAAATTTTGCTGTTAGAAAACTTTCAGACTTCACTATATACAGTGTAGACCCTCTAATCTAAGTTTGGGGGATGTGATCTTTCAAGAAATGCAGACCAAACTGTTGTTGTTTGTTTACTTACACAGCATGTCTTGTAGAATTAACTGGAGTCACAGCAACAGCACAGTGCAGTCATATCTCAAGTCTAATAACAGAAGACAGGAAAAGATCAGTAAAGAAACAACTTCCCCAAACCAAAGCACAAACAAAACAATAAGTAAAACAGGCTGATCTAAAGTATGATTAAAGTTCAACCTGATTAATAAAAATGTCACTGACAATTGCTAATACCGTATTTACCGCACTATAAGGCTCACCAGATTATAAGGCGCACTGTTAAAGACTGGCTCTGTTTTCATACATAAGGCGCATCATATTATAAGGCGCATTAAGACAAAAAAAACAGTGAGATAACTCGACCTTTATTAAGCTCATTCACAGTAACTCTTAACACTGTTAAGCTGTAACACATTAAATATTGAAAAATACACTTACTTTTTCCAGTACATTCAACTTCCACAATTCCATCAAATTCTTCACCTTCCGTGTCTGAGTTATGGTAAACAGCTGGGCAATTTCGGCATCAAGCATGCCCGGATCCCTCTCACGCCGGATTAAAAGGCGTTTAAAGTGCATTCATCAGAATAAAACAATCGGATGAGTTAAACTTTAACCAACTCATTCACAGTAGCTATTAACATTGTTAAGCTGTAAAACATCAAATATTGAACAATACACTTACGTTTCCAGTTCATTCTACTTCCACAAATCCATCAAACTCTTCACCTTCAGTGTCTGAGTTAAACAGCTGGGCAATTTCGGCATCAAGCATGCCCGGATTCCTCTCATCATTATCTGAATCAGTCTCGTTGCTGTTACTTAGCTGTTCAGTGATTATTCCAGCCTTCGTGAAAGCTTGAGACTGATACCTTAGCCCAAGCATCCACGATCCACTGGCAGATAGTGGCGTAACTCGCTCGGCGTTGCCTCCCTGTCTTGGTGAATGTGTGTTCGCCTTCTGTCATCCAATGCTCCCACCATTTAACTTTGAACGACCTGTTGACACCAATATCTAGTGGTTGGAGTTCTTTGGTTAATCCACCCGGAATGACGGCAAGCTCCGAATTAGTTTGCTTCACTTGGGTTTTGACAGCCTCGGTGAGATGGGCGCACATGGAGTCGTAGATCAAAAGAGACGGAGATTTGTGGAAAAAGCCATCCGGTCTCTTGACATAAACTTCCCTCAGCCACTCGATCATTTTCTCTTCGTCCATCCAGCCCTTTGAGTTAGCCTTGACGATGACGCCGGCCGGAAACTTTTCTTTTGGCAAAGTCTTCCTCTTGAAAATGACCATGGGTGGTAGTTTCTGGCCATTAGCTTGGCAGCCCAGAACTACAGTGAAGGATGACTTCTCGTTCCCTGTGGTGCGTATAGATACCGTACTGGTCCCTGTTTTCTTGACAGTACAGTTCACGGGGATGTCAAAGGTGAGGGGGACCTCGTCCATGTTAGTGATGTGTTCTGGCCGGATCTTCTTTTCAGTGATCTTATTCTGGCAGTAGGTGCAGAAAATGGCCAACTTTTCTTTGTAATCGTTTGGCAGTTGCTGTGAGACAGTAGTTCTTGTGCGGATTGAGAGATTATGCCTTTTCATAAAACGGAAGCACCAAGAAGGTCCCCCTCGAAAGTCGTTGATATGCATGTCACGTGCTACCGCTGTTGCCTTGAGTCGAATAGAGACTGTAGAGACACTTCTACCTGCTGTTCTCTGTTCAATAACCCACTGTTCAATTTTGTCCTCTAACTGCGGCCATCGCGCCTTGTTCCCTCGGAAACTCCTTTTGGTCTTTTTTACTTGTTTTAGGTCATCTTCTTGCTTCCTCCACTTGCGCACCATCGACTCATTAATGCCGAATTGTCTCGCAGCTGCTCTATTTCCATTCTCTTCTGCATAACTAATTGCTCGAAGTTTAAAATTCGCTTCGTAAGCGTGTCTCTTCGCGGGTGCCATTTTGGAGTCGTTATACACACACAACACGGTAATGTTGTGTTGAAGCACAGTACGTATTACTCCGCGAGGCTCCTGGCAACGGTAACCGTTATGCTCCAAAAAGTGGCACTAAAAAATTTTTTTTGACAGATTTTTGAGCATAGTGTGCCACATAAAACTGGTTCGAGGTCAGTAAGCACAAACCAAAATTCATACATAAGGCGCACCAGATTATAAGGTGCACTGTCGATTTTTGTGAAGATTTAAGGATTTTACGTGCGCCTTATAGTGCGGTAAATACGGTATATTGGAAAACCAAAATACTTACCACTGAGTTGATGTCTTCCTGTCCAACAGCAGGAGTGCTGGTCCCGAGCCTCAAAGACAGTAAGAAGCAAGCAGAGGGAGAAAAAACAGAACATTTTTCAGAAACTGATTTGATCCTTAATGGCTGTGCAATCATTGTAACTTACAACACAGAAGGTCAATGTAGACCCCATACAACCAAATTAGACTAACACACATAGTATTAAAAACACCATCTACTACTGTGTCTGAATGTGTGGTATTGGCAATGTCAATTTAGGCCTAAAGAGATATGTGTTTAAAAAAAGACCACCTAATTTAAATATAATCATTACATGCTTGTTAAAAGTTAACTTCCAATATATAAAGTTTCTAATAAGCAAAATGACCAGATCTAACATATGGCAGGGTTTATATGTACCATAATGTTTCTTATGATTCAACTGTGGAATTTAACTTAATTCTTTAGAAGGACAAGATATATTACTTTATTCTCAATTATAAAGCCAACCTAGACTTTAACCATTTAACAGGCCACTAATCTGGATTATAGCTTTCACAACAAAATTTGTTTTTAAACACATTTTTTAACAAAACAAATAGTATTATTATTATTATTATTTAAAATGTAATTAAACAGAAAAGTGGTTAAATATAAAAGCAGCTTGCTTATGTTGTTAAATAAAGGCTAGATTTGACATTAATAGATGTCACAGATGTTTAAAAGCTGCCACAAAGCATTAAAAAAACTACACGTCTCCGAAAACGTCGGAGCATTTTTGCACATATGTGATGTCTTGATAAATCGAGCAGATATTTGAACTTTACACAGCTACATTCTCGCCTGAAAATATCTTAAAAGTTTATTTTGTGACCAATGACCTGCAGAATATTACGTGTCCATAATTGTCACTTAAAGTCGAACTTTATGCTTTCTCCATCTTGAAAGTGATTACATCCTTGCATTACATACTTTAGTTTCATTTTCTGCAGGCATGTTTCTGAGAGAGAACAGGCAGATTTGGAATATAACGTGCAGCGTTCTATAGATGGATGCATAAAGTGAAAAATTACATGTATGTGCTAACTTTCTAAACACTTGGTTACATTTATGATAAATGGATTTGAAAGTAGATAAAACACATTTGTGTCGGCCTTGGCTCATTAAAGTTCTTGTCTTTAAATTAACTTTGTGTGTTTCAGGTACTGCACTCTCAAAGACTGAATGAACCAGCACTGCAGCCACGGGTCACTGTGAGCATCACAGGGAAGGTTGAAGCCGCCCACTGCACCTGTATGGCTGGAGTCTTGGAGACCTGAATCCATGGCCGTTTATCAATATGCGTACTTGTGCGTACTTGCGTTCTCGTGTACTCGTGATATGTCATCAGTCGGAGACCAAGTACTGTTCCAATTCGAAGTACGCATCACGCCGAGAACGCGAAAAAGTCCCGGATGTGTTCTCGATCCGCCCGTTTCATCGAGCATGCATCGGTGTGGACTTGGTACAGCTAAATATCCCAGAATGCATTTCGTCCAAAACTCAACAGCGGACTCCCGGCACATCGTTTCCAACCTCCCCCCCCCCAAACCGCTCGCGGTCTTCTCACTACTCAGGTTAAAGAAACTCCAGCAGCTGTCTATAGTATTGAGTGTCCACTAGAATAGAAATAAAAGCGTTCTAACATCTCACCTGCTTGTTTTTATCAAGGTATGTACACGTATGTACATGTACACTATTTTTATTAATAGAGGTTTCACTACTGAGGTTAACAATGATATATAAGTCACGTAGATCACTTCTAAATGTTAATGTTTGGTTTATTTCAGTGTTTTATTTGTTCCTGAGTAAACTGGTTTGGCTGTGATTAAAGTTAAGCTTCATAACATGTTACTTACAGTTAAATTAAGAGGGGACGGCAGTAAAAACTCCGGACCTGTGACATCATCACGTACGCTGGTGTTCCGACTGTACAGATCACGAGTCCGTGCTCGCGTTCTCGGCGGGTACGTACTCGCGTACTTGGGCATTGATAAACGGCCCATGTCGCTGCTCTTCTGTTTAAAGTAGAAGCAACAGTGTTGATCCGTGGCATAAGGACTGTTACAGATGAACCTGCATACTGGGTTTTGCTGGGTAATATGACCAAGATACAGCCAGAGGTTGGCCATAAGATGGACTTCTCCTCTTCAGCTGCCCAAAAAAGGCTCTCGATCAAAACATAAACAGACCATCCTTAGTGACAGGTAAAAGAAGCCGTCCTCAAAAGAAAAATCCCACCTGCTACTGTGGAGGAGTTGTCACCACTATTGGATACTTTGCTGGAACACAGTAAAGCTGTGGGTTGTGGGAGTGACCCATAATGTTTTATATAGGGGTCTAGATTTATGCCTGTAGTGCACTGCCATGTAAATAATTTGCATTTACTGAATATGTACTGACTGAGTACCACTGTTCAAAAGTTGAATAAAGAAACAAACTAATTTTTGCCTCTTTTTTTTTTTTATTAAAACCACTTTAAAGAAAATCACATCAGTTACAGTGTAGAATCCATGTCATTTATAGTTTATAAAAGACAATGTTTACAGAAAATCATGACAGCGTTTACATAATATCATCCACTACTAACACTACTTAATTTACTGTATCTTTTGAAAAACTACCGCTATTTATACAGCACAAGACTTAAGAATATTTAACAGGAGCAAGTTTCATATTTCCCTGGTTTTACTACCACACTGTTCACCAAAACGCAGCAAACCTTCATGATCTTATCCAGAAGGATCACCTCTTCACCCTCAAATGGAAGAAGTAATCTGATTGGCATGGTGGTTTGTTTGAAGCAGGGATTTCGGAGAGGCCCTTGTGTAGCGCTGGAACCCAGTCACGATGTGTTTCATCAATTTCATAGGCTGGTTTGCCTGCAATCATGCCAAATAATTAGCAACTCTATAAATAGAAGGTAGTTCTGCAAAATCACTCATTAGGATGTTTTTTCTAATTTGCTATGACCTCAGAGTGCATCGAAAATAAAACTATTAGGCTATCCGGTCTTTAAGTGATGACGTGACGAATCCTGCTTCCGTGCCTAGTCTGCGTTTAATATGGGTTTTGTGTTTTGTATTTTCTTCTATTTAATCTCAAAAAGCTCCTAAAAACAGTCAGTGATCACTGTTGGCCTCCCTCGGCTTTTATTACTACTAATCATTTTAAAGCTCAGTTTTTAAAACCTTACGATGTAGCTACAGCCCAGCCCGTGCAGCAGTCTATGAATGACTAATCCTATTCATCCTTGTGGATGAATTATCTCAGTTGTTCTCCTGGCTTAAGTTTGGTCCGTTTACAGCATCCTGCCATGAGATTACATTTGTTCCTGACCACCGAGAATCCTCACGATAACTTTTATCGAGTGGAAAAAAGTTAGCGTGTTTATATTATGCTCACGTAGCTGTGTCGCTAGCGGTCACGTAGCACATCGTTATATACCAGCTAGCCAACCTTCAGTAACCCTACAAACGTCACTGCTGTTTAGTTTTCTGTCTTCATTTATGTTGGAAGTGATAGCAGAGCTGTACGTTTGAATTTGTTTCCAAAATCCCTCATTTAGATGGAAGCTAGCGAGCTAACTTCCTGCTAATTTCTAACTCTGTTAAATGTCATAAATTCCGTTTTCATGGATGCCTGGATGATGAACTCAATTGTTACACATGGTAGAGCAGAACGCTGATCATTTTATTACAGATGAAAGACTTTAGATAGTTTTTCAACTCTCAGTGATGCCACAGTGATCGTGTGATTTATGGACCTGCAGCGGAGTTTGAGCCCAGACACGGCTAGTGACTTCAGACTTAAAGACCGGATAAAGAGTGATATGAACATATCTATAACTTACCGGAATGAAAATGTCTGGAGCACACCAACATATATGTGGAGATAGAAGAAAACTGGATATCAGCTCGTCTCACAGCTGCTATCCAGACTAGACGCCTTCTTTTGGTAACACCCGATACATGAGCTGCCTCATGTTGCTTCCAGGTGGGGAAAGAATGAAAAGATAAACCATTTTCAACCTTATTCCCCTGCCGGTCGTGCGATCTAACATTACAACCGACCGCACAGCAAGTACGAACCATAGCTGGTGTTATCTGTGTTCTTTCGCTCCTCTTTCGCTAGCGCTTTGTTTGGCCCAGAAACATGGCGCCTCGACCAAAAATCCTGGCCACGCCCCCTCTCGTGACATCACGCTCCAAAAGCCCTATTAGGCTAATCGTTGTGTCACTTCCGGTATTTCAGACAATCCCTTTCCGTCAAGGATTTTTAATTTGTTGCGGGTTTTTGTAATTTGTTGCGATTTGCACTTCCCAGCCACTGTATAAAAGTGTTTTCGGAAATGATGGCCGTTTATCAATTCTCAAGTACACGAGTACGTTCTCGGCGAGTACGTACTGGCCGAGAACGCACGGGAGTACGGACTCGCCGAGAACGCGAGCACGGACTCGCGATTTGTACAGTCGGAACACCAGCGTACGTGATGATGTCACAGGTCCGGAGTTTTTACTGCCGTCCCCTCTTAATTTAACTGTGAGTAACATGTTATGAAGCTTAACTTTAATCACAGCCAAACCAGTTTACTCAGGAACAAATAAAACACTGAAATAAACCAAACATTAACATTTAGAAGTGATCTAAGTGACTTATATATCATTTCTAACCTCAGTAGTGAAACCTCTAATAATAAAAATAGTGTACATGTACATACGTGTACATACCTTGATAAAAACAAGCAGGTGAGATGTTAGAACGCTTTTATTTTTATTTTAGTGGACACTCAATACTATAGACAGCTGCTGGGGTTTCTTTAACCTGAGTAGTGAGAAGACCGCGAGCGGGGGGGTAACGATGTGCCGGGAGTCCGCTGTTGAGTTTTGGACGAAATGCATTCTGGGATATTTAGCTGTACCAAGTCCACACCGATGCATGCTCGATGAAACGGGCGGAGCGAGAACACATCCGGGACTTTTTCGCGTTCTCGGCGTGATGCGTACTTCGAATTGGAACAGTACTTGGTCTCCGACTGATGACGTATCACGAGTACACGAGAACGCAAGTACGCACAAGTACGCATATTGATAAACGGCCGTTATTTTGTTGTTGATGTTGTAAATGTGATTTGCACTTCCCAGCCACCGTATTTAGCTACTCAGGTTAAACATGATATATATAGTTAGTTAGTTATGGCTATGGATTGAAAATACCCCCCACACCCCACCCCTAAGGGCTGCACCTCTGAACAATTTTGTCTGGGCTCTTATCTCACTTTTTTCATTTCAAAAGTTCAACAGAAAATTTCACAGACATATTTTTATAATTTTTTTAAGGTTGTGGTGTTAATTTTTAAGTAACATGAGCCCAGCGGCAACAGCAACGCTAGGCTAACACTAACTAGCTAGCAAAATTATAAACCTGGTGCTAAACTAAGAGAAGCCACAAAATCAGTTTGAATAAGAGTAAACATTTACTCACCAAGTCAGTGTATCAGGTAAAGATCTACAGCAATGACAACAACAATATCTTGAGCTGAAGCTTCTCCAGGCTGTTTTCCACAGCGTCTGTGTCTTCGTCCACTTACCAACCAGTCGCCCTTGCTGAGCCTGGTTCTATTTAAGGTTTCTTCCTGTTAAAAGGGAGTTTTTCCTTCCCACTGTTGCCCAAGCGCTTACATGTGATTGTTGAGGTTTTCTGTTTGTTTTGGATTATTGTAGGATATAATATAAAGCGCCTTGAGGTAGTAGTTGAGTGTGAGTATGGGCGATAGATTACAAATAAAAGTTTTTTGGGGTTTTCCCAGTATGACTCGGGGGTGTTGATTCACTTTAATTAACACAATCATCGTGTTGTAACTAGGTTTCTGTAGGGCAGAGTACGTCAATATGACGATCACTTATTAAATCATGTTTAAATTGTTTTGTGCTGGGAGCAGACAGTTTCTATGGGAATGGGGATTTGGGGGATAACAGGAGGAGATCAGATACAAAGCGGCATCTAAGAATGCAACTCTGCTTACTACGGATAATCACGTTTTCAGGGGTTTAATACATTTAACCAGATTTCTAGAGCTGCTCCATGCAAAGTGGGATGAATGCCGTCTCACCTAAGAAGATCAGGTTTTTCACAGAAAGTTTCCCAATTATATATAAAACTATTTTTTTTTTGTTTTTTCTTTAACCATTAACAATTCCTATTAGCAGACTGCAGTACAAAGCTTCACAGTGGGTCTCTAACAAAGCTCAAACTCTGCTTTTCAACACTTGAGTGGCACAGGTGAAAAAGGAACTCAAACAGTGTACTCGTGTAACAGGTGGAGGTTTTCTTGAGGCCTTGAAAACAAAGACAGCTGAAATATTTTCAGTCTCTATGTGTTTATTAGAGATGATACAATGTTGGTCTTTTTGACAGTTGTGCTAAACAAACAGAAAACAAGACAGAAACTTTCAACAGATCTCCTTAGTAACTCTGGTGTCCATTTTCTTGTCCTATGACAGCCGTGAGTGGGGTAATGACAGCTGAGAAATCTGCAAGTCCACAGAATCCTCCACAGCATATGTTCACATTATTTTCATACTCAAACATGTCAGTGAGCCCTAATGCTCTGTAGTTAGGGGCACTGTCACTTTGCAGTAGACCAGGATAAGAACATTTCAAAGGATACAGGTGATCACTTGGAACTCGTCCCTTTAAGGGACAAGTAGAGCTAAATCATGCCAGTGAAATGCCCCTCACGGTATAATAGAAAGACCAGGTTTTTCCTTTAATTTGTCAAATTTTGTGTGCATATACATTTTTCCCTTTTCTCCGACACGGCTACTCTTACAGAGATGCTTATGGCTGTCTCACAGTCAAACACAGCCCACACTGGTCCACAGCCATGCCTTGCTACCACACCGTGCCAGGATCAGCATAACCAGTTTATCACTACCAAAATGTAAAGAAGTGATGAAAAACATAAGTTAACATTACACTACCCAAAATAATACAGTTCCCACTCTCCCAGTTGGTTAAGTTCAGTTGACATCTCCAAACTGCCCTGAGGTCATCAGGGCTATGACAGCTTTGATACTCAAAAGACGAAGCCTGTGGTTTAAACTGAAGTTTGAAAGACAGCAGACTTATAGCAGCCTTTGATAATAATACATTTCAAAATTCTGTCACTTTTGGATCCTAAATCACTAGAATTTAGGGGAGCGTTTGCCTTTAAACAAATATTTTAGTTTAGAAGTTGACCATTTTCTTCATGCATTCTAGTCAGCTAGGATCTGAGAGTGTTCCAGCTTCAGTGTTGTCTGTTGATGTTGGGATGTACAGAGACGTGGCCAAAGTTTCCATCAGCAGCTATTGCAGAGAGATATCCCTGACCAGACTAAATGACAGAACATAACATTGGCACAGATATCCCCAAATATCCCTTTACAGCACATCAAATAGCTGAAAATCGAGTTCCAATGAAAAAACCTGTACTCATCAGTGTTTAGTGTTTCTTTACTTGCATAACATGGAGGGTATATTTTCAAAAACTTATCTGCAGAGTTGGAAAACAGCTGAAAGTTGGAAAACTGCCATCCTTCAAAAATCAGCTTTCCCTTGGCCTAAATAAATCAAGTGGAATAAAACTGCTCACTGTCAGGATGCTGGTGGCAGGCACAGCATGGACCATAGATCTAAAAACATATTTACACTGACCTGTCATTAACTCAGTTCCATTTCTGTCCGTGACTCTTGTTCACTGACTGGGGAGCTGAGGATAAACTGCTTTTGCCCCCAAACGTAACATATACAAGCCTTTTTTAAAAATAGACTGCTTTAAAATCATCTTTGTGTGGGGTGTGTGTGTGTGTCTGTGTGGTTGTGCGTGTTAGTCCCGTTTCCAGTCATAGACTTCACATGTGCACACACTGAACTTCTCTCCTCATTAATGCCGTCTACCTGTTCTTTATGCACTGGACCTGATGCCCACCCACTTCTCTGGATCCACAGCCAGCGGGTACAGGATGAACCTCATTTGCAACACGGAGGCTAAAAGCTGTCTGGGAGGTTGGTGAAAGGTCAAGAGGAGGCGGTCTGCTGGAATCGTTCTCAAGCAGTGACCAAAACATTAAGATCAGATTGTACGGTCTTTTTCACAGAGCACAGGCACTCTTAACATCTGCTCAAACATTGTAACTTTGATAGTGTGTGTTGCTGCCGATTCCAGATCAGGTAGTTCAGTCTCATCCGGAGCCAAATGTTGACTCGACCACAGACTCTAGTCCAAGCTTTTCTGCAGTGTGTCTGAGCCTCAGCTCCAGCTGGTGCTCTGGAGTTCTTGGCGGAGCCAGGATGGCAACGGCTGACCCAACCGGCTCAACAAACGCAGGAGATCCATGTTGTGCTCATGGTAATACTCTGCTAGAAAGGCACGCGACTGCAAGCAAATGCACACACACACAGAGACACACGCACACACACAGACACACACACACGCACGCACACACACACGTACACACACAGAGACACGCGCACACACACAGACGCACACACACACACAGGGGTGAGATTCACAGCAAGTTTTCTCAAGTGTTGTTGTTGCAAGCATGAAACAGACATGGTGGACTGGCGTGTCAATATTACACACTTTGTTGTGATGTCGGGTTGGTCATCAACAATAGAGGAATTTCTTTTTAATTCATTTCTGTGGCTGTGTCATTTCCTAAAGTAGTGTTTATGTTACTCTAAAAGGAGTGAGTCGATTTCGTGTATGTCGATATCTATTTACACTATGTTGTGCTGGAGACCTGAAATAGGTTTAACGACAGGTTTGAAGTTGTTCACACAGATAGCAGACTACTATGTCAGCGGAGAATTGTCAGACTGCTTTCAGCTGTGACTCAAATAACCAATCACAATAACCAAAACATGCTGAAGAGCATCTCTGAACACATGACAGAAAAGACCGTAACAGGTGCCATCCCCGTCATAGACACATGGGGTATGTAAACAACAAGAAAAAAGCAAGATTGGAGGCTAATGATTTTGCTCAGTTCTGTTTTTGCTCTTCCAAAGGTCAGCTTTTAACTGATTGCTTTTGTACTTACACAGCTTATGGCCTAAAATTTAAAAAGAGGTTATAGTACACAAGATTCATCCCCCCAAAGAGCTTGTGCTCATCAGATAACGAGTAGGTGAAGCAATCACAGTGCACGCGTACCTCAGAACTCAACTCCGGGTACTTCCTGCCTTTACTCTTTCCCAGACATTTGGCTCGACCTCCCTCCACTCGCTGACACCAGAAACCTTTGCTGTCATCATACCTGCAAAGACAATGCATGTTTTTTGACGCCACAGCAAACACACCCCACATAGGCTATACATTTTTACATGCTTCTGTGTAAGGCAAGTCAGAAAAGAAAATGACTTTTATACATGTTTATATGTAGGAGTGTTACGAACATTAAAGCCTGGGTGTAGTTGAAGATGGGGGTGACACCAAGGAATCTCTGTATTCCCTCCATCACCAGTACTGGGTTGGACCGCAGCAGCGCCCCATCAACAATGTGCAGCTAAACACAATTATAGAGAAAGAGGGTCAGCAATGTCTGAGAGAACTACAACCATCTTCCAATGTATTCGCAGCAGCCACTGAATGTGCATGTTAGCAGCTGCAGTGTGTGTTACCTGGCTGGCTTGGTAATGTTGCAGCCAGCGGTCCAGGTGGATAGCATATGCCCCAGGATTAAGGCAGTGTCTCTGAAGGGCCAGCAGATCCCTGGGGGCTGAGGCGCCCGCTGTAACTACTTCATGGAAAGTGTGGTTGAGGGCTACAGGGTCCTGATGAGCCCTCTGGTGCTGTAGTTAATAAAACACACACAAACACTAAAGAGGGTTTGAAATGCTATAAAAAAGCCTTTGCAGCCTCACTGTGAGCATTCTCACCTGGTACCAGGAGTAGGCCCTGTCAGCCGGGTTAATGAGCACTGCCAGGATCTTGGCCCTGGGGAGCAGGGCCGCAGCTCTTTTAGGGGCTACTTCTGTGTCAAAGTAGTTGGCACTCTTTTCAAACATGAAGTCTGTGCTGACATTGGAAGGGAATGGGAAGAAGTCCATGTACCTGAGGAGGACACACACGCACACCATTACACAACTGTACTGAGGTGAAATGTGTGTTTTTTAAAAAAGAAATATTTAAAAAGTGAGACGCTTTTACAGTTTTGTGTTGCTTCTTAATATAAAAGTGTCCAATTTATAAGACAACAGAAATGACTGGCATGTCCGGATGAACGATCCACGCTTTGTGTTTACGTCTTTGTGTGGAATCTGTTTTCCTGCTCTCGTTTGCTGTTTTAGCTGTTTGGTGGTTGTTGAAATAGTTTTGTCTTTAACCCGAGATTCTGGCGTTTCTGGCTAAATACATTTATATTTAAAATCGATTTGAATCGGTAAATCGACTATTGAAACCAACTCCTAGTGTGTGGGGCTGTACCCTGTAGGTTTATATTGTTAGACAGTAACATTACTTTTTAAGAAAAGTGTTCTGTGTAATGTGTGTAATAATTACTTTGAGTAACGACGCAACAATGATCGCAACAAAGAGCGGAAACACCCCCAACATGAGCAAACATTTGACCACTCAGCATGTAATCAACTTGCATGAATGCAATGTCTTTGACATGCTGCTTAGAGATGGTGCTGACTCAAAGCAATTCCCATCACTAGTGTCATTCTGAATTTGATGGCAACAACGTGTCTTAAGAAGCTGGACAGTGTATCACCCCCTCTTCTTTTAACTACAGTCTATAAAGGTCTGTGACTGAAGGAGAGCAGATACTGGTTTAGAGAGAGGAATGTTGTTGTGTTCGTTTGGTTTAATCTCGCTCCAAATGTTTTTCTTAAATGTAAGCAGCTGTCTCAGTCATCCTCTTCCTCCAGCTCTGAACTGAGCTGGGTTGCTCTCGCCCAGTGTTCCGTACTGTGATTTATTAACCATCTAAATACACGAAGGACTTTTCAAATGACTCTGAGTTATTGGCTGAAATCATGCCTAAATATAATAAAGCTCTAATGATTAGAGATTTTAATGTACATGTGCGCTGGCTTGACAGCATTAACTGACTCGCTGACTTCATGCAGTGGTTGTCCGGACCCACAGAAGAACGTGGACACAGACTGGAGCTCATTTTATCTCACGATGTGTCTGTTTCAAACAGTGTTTTCAGATCACACGCCTGTGTTTTTTGCATTCACTGCTGCACTTTTCTCTGCTTACTTTGATCATTTGTTCTTGTTGTTTTTAACAGTAGCCTTTTCCTCAAGGGTGGTTCCTAAAAGCTTTAAAACAACCACAGATGGAAAAAACCTGGCCTGGATCCCACTGTGTTATCCAACTTTGGGTCCATTTCCAATCTTTCTTTTCTTTCAAAAATTCTCTAGATAAATGTTTATAGCAAATTGAAGGCCCTTTAAATAAAAAAATAAATTAAATTAAATTAAAAAACCCAAACATCCTTGGCTTGTTTTAGTCTGGTTTTAAGTCTCTTCATGGAGCAGAATCAGTACTGCTGACGGGCCACTGCTCACTGTTGGTCCACAACAGTGATGGCTAAGACGGGTCTCTTACCAGGACCATGTCACCAATGAAGAAGATCACTGCCGGACCGCCACATGTCCCCTCCATGACATTCTATCCCAACTCCCGTGCCGACTGCTCAAGATCACCATCACATGGAACCCACCCCACAGAAGACGCAAACCAGGCTGCCCCCGTACAACATGGCGGAGGACTTTCATTGATGATTTACACGCCTGGGATGAGGCCGAAGCAACCGCAGCTGATCGATTACGCTGGCAGAGATCTGCCACCCAATGCGCTGAATGGTGCAGGAGGACCGAACTCTAAGTATTGTGTTTGGTCCTGGTGGGCACAGTATCTAAGGCCTCCTGTCACAAACCTGGGTTTTATGATGGACAGTTAGATTGGACAGTCAAATAACTGCAGTGGTGAAATCCAGCTTCTTTCAGCTGAAACAAGTGGCAAAAATAGAAAAACTGTTGAAAGACCACTTTGAAACAGTAATCCATGCCTTTATCACAACTCTGGATTGGATTACCGCAACTCTCTATTATGTTGGTGTTAGCCAGTCCTTCCTGCCTCGTCTTCAGCTGGTGCAAAAGTATGACTTAACTGGAAAACAGCAAATTACTTTTGTTTTATACTCACTACACTGGCTGCCCGCCCATTTTAGGGTTCATTTTAAAATTCTTTTATTTCTTTTAAGTGCTTAAATGGCCTTGCCCATCTCAGAACTGTTGCACTTGCACTGTCCTTCCCGATTGCTCTTGGATGTGCCGAGGGCACAAGGCTTTGCCGTAGCAGCTCCCAAACTGGCATTAGACAGGCCTCTGCATTTTAAGATCCACCGCTTCTGTTTGTTGTTCGATCTAGTTTGCACATCATCAGCATGGGAGCGAATGCTCCCCCAATAATAAACCAAAGGGTCCTTCTCCTCCTAAGTCTGGGGAATATATCCAGATTTTCCGAAAAGAATTTCAATTTTGGATTGATCTGACTTCAGAACAGTTTTCCATTTTGCCTCAGTCCATTTCCCCATCTATCCATCTTCTTCTGCTTATGTGGGGCAGCAAACTAACAAAGCTGCTGTCTGTTAAAAACCAAACAGGGAATGTCATACTAAAATGAACACACAATGCACACAAATCATGGCAGCGCCGCACAGATCCAGACTTTCCTTTAAGGCACCTGCTATGCTCCCCTATTGGGGATGCTCTGTACACAGTGAACAGTGTGTGTATGTGTTTTTACCAGTCAATCCCATTGTGATAGTTTGCGCCACTGAAGAACTGGATCTCCTCAAAGGTAGTAGGGCTGGGGAAGGAGCTGGTGATTGCTGGGTGGATGCTCAGGAATGAATGAAGTGCTGTAGTACCTTTGAGCAAACAAGACAATTAAAATAATGAAAACAGGGAATTAAATAAGACAGATGAGAGGAATCTATACCTGTTTTTTGTGGTCCAATGATGAGAAACTTTGGCAATCTGTCACAGGTCTTCTCTTTAGACCAGATATCTTTGTGTCTCTTATCATGGCAAGGGTTCTGAAAAAAGAAAAAATCCACACAGTGTGTCATCTTCCATGACGGGTGAAATGAAGATGTCATCAGTTACATTTACATTTTACATTACAGATATTATACACATTACATTTTTAAATAAATAAAAGGGACATGAATGGTTTTGTTTATCATTTCATCACATACTCCCACATCACCCAAATCTTGAAGTAGGCATTTCAATTTCCAAATTGTACAAAAGATGGGGGGAAAGGGTAGGTAAGGTAGATTTTAGATGTAATACTTAAACTTTTAAGATTAGAAATCATGAATGAATTTAAATTTTACATATTACACACCAGAGTCAGGAAAAGAAATCCACTGATCAGGGTATTAGCAAAGGTGCAATTAATGTGTATTTACAAAAAAACCCCCACAAACCCCTAAACTAGATGCTTTAACTATAATTGTACATTCACTGTTTTTCCTCACATCAAACTTCTTGTGCATAGAATTACTGCACCTATCATGAATCTGGCACTTATGCCTGTTTTATCTACTAACTTAAAAGAAAATGCATGAAGACTTTTTCATTTCTAAAATAAAACAATACACTAAAATGTATGTAAAACAATAAAATAATATAATAACAATAAACAATAACAACAATAAAAAAAAGCCCTCTTTGTTGTGAAGCTGTGTTTTAACTGTTGCTTTATTTAATGATTTATAGTGATTAGGTGACTGTGTATACAGTGAAGTGAAAACAGAAACTGGATTTTCTTCACAGCCACTTCACAAAAATACATTTTCTGAAGAAAAAAAAAAAGCCTCAAGTTTTAAAAATAACCACATTGATCAACCCACCTGCCAGAGCGGGTCTCTCTCATCAGGAAAGATTTGGAAATACCTCTCGGCAAGCTGGACCGGTGGTAACGTTTGCAGCCTGAGGTTGGTCCAGCACTGGACAAACTTCACCAAAGACTCAAATGTATACAGACCCAGACGATCGTTGCCATAGTTAGACAGATGGGTCATGAAGATACTGATCTGGATTGGGAAAGTTAAAAACATATTATAACACTGCCATCCTAAGGTTCTATTTTTATTTCATTTTTAATTTTTGTGTGTGTGTGTGTTCACAAAAACGTTTTACTTTTTATTACATGTTAGCAATGTTACTTAAATTCTTTTTACATCATGTGAGAAAGTATTCAATAATTTCATTTGAATAATGACAATAAAAAAAGAAAGCTGACAAACTCTGCCAACTTTAAAAATTTCTTTTTCCCTTGAATTTCAAATTTTGATTAAGATGTTTGACATTGGGAATTTACTATCACACACTGCATGTTATATCCACTAAATTTCTCCATTATCCCCTTATTCTCGTGTCTTAACCATCTTGTTTATTTTGTTAATATCGTTAATCTTTCTCATCCTATTTTGTCTTAGTAGAATTGAAGAAAAAAACTTAAGTAAATGATAAGCAATGGTTAAGTTTGCAATTTCTTAGTTAGAAGAGCTTGGTGCTTGTTTTTTGGGAGCCATTTTTGTTCGAGGGAGGGTCACTGCCAAGAACCTTACACATCTACTCAATGTTCTTTTTCCTGTTCTGGACTAACACGCATCTGTTGCTTAATTGTTTTGTTCTATCATTTAAGGTGAGTGTGCACAATGTCTGTGCTCTAGGAATCAGAATAGTCAGCATTTAAACTTTCTAAACTGGAATGTTAAAGGTTTAAATCATCCAGTCAAGACAACGAAAGCTTTCTTCCATATTATTAAGCACCATAACAGTGATGTGGCTTTCCTGCAGGAGACCCACATCAGGGGGTTTTACAATGCCGTCTCTTTTCACGGTGGAGGGGCCAGTGCTTTTCCAGGCCAAAGGACAAGGGATTTCTATACTGATCAGCCAGAGCATTCCCTTTGAGGCAGTCCAATGTTGTTGTTGATTTCAGTGGGAAAATGTGCAACATTCTGGTTGCTTTAGTAAATGTTTATGCTAACACAGATGACGAGAATTTCGTAAAATAACCATTCTCCTCTCTACCTGACTTAGATAAGTATTCTCTTATCCTAGTGGGTGATTTGAATTGTTGGTAAGACCTAGTTCTACATTGCTCATTTAGAGTAACGTTATAAACAAATATGCATCATTCATTCAACCCTTTTTGTCTTAATATGGAATGTATGACATGTGGCGTACTTTTCCACGTCTCCCTGTAAAAGCTGCACAATGGCATTTCAGTCCAACCCTTCTGTCAGCTGACAATATTGTAAAGTTTATTCAAGATGAGATATGCTTTTACTTTGCTACCAACTCCTCCCCAGAGACTTCCAGCCTTGTTGTACGGGATGTCTTTAAAGCCTGTATGAGAGGCCAGATTATTCCTTATTCAGCAAAAAAACAAAAAGAAAACAATCCACTCATGAATGAAATAAATTAACACAACAAATTAAGGAGACCGATGGAGAGTATGCTCTAAAACAGAGTCCTGAAATTTTTAAAAAGCATTTGGAACTCAAAACAACGCGAGACCTACTCACAGCTTACTGATCTGAACATTTTTCCTCTTACATAAAAAATCTAAATTCTACATGAATGATGACAAACCTGCCAAAATATTAGCAAAGAGTTGTCAAAGCCATTTAAACTTCACAGATGCACTCGCCTGGGGTGTCCACTCAGCCCCCTGCTTTTTGTAGGAGGCTGAGTGGACTCATAGGGGGCCCATAGAACCATTTGCACTGCATTTCGTAGTTGCAAAGAAATATCTGGCATTTGGAGAAACAACATAGAACACAAGGTCTCCTGCTTTTTATACCCAAGCCATTAACTTCACTGCCGTAAACATTGAATCTGCTTTCAGGGTATAAACTGAACCTCAATAAAAGTAAGTTTTTCCTCTTAAGTAGTAAAGCAAGTATGTTAGACTTCACTAACTTGCCCTTAAGGGTTGAAAAAACAAACAAACAAACAAAAAAACCCTTAAAAACAACAACAACAACAACAAAAAAACAAACAAACACACAAAGGCACCAAAAAAACCCAAAAAACAAGAATTTGGTTACACTGCTAAACCAACTGAAGCGGTCCCTCACCCACTGGACACCACTTTCTAAGCACGTTATTAAAAATGACTATTTTACCCCAATTTTTAAAATGTATTTATTTATTTATTTTTATACCTCTTCCAGGCTCAACCCATTTTTATTTCTAAGATTTTTTTCCCAATGTGTTGCATTCTGTTTTGTCACCTTACACATGGCAAGGTAAACACCCAAGACCAATCTTCAAAAACCTAAAACTGAAGGGGGGGCTTGCACTTCAACAATTTTTGTTTTTATTATTGGGCCGCTAACATAAGATGTCTGGTGCTTTTGTATTTCGACCCCACTCAGAGTGGCTATCCTGACTGGGTGACTATGGAACTACACAACAACAACAGTACATCTTTACTGGCTGTACTTGGTTCTCCACTTTCATCCTCTTCATTCAACTCCATTTTCAACTCTGTGGTGAAACACTCATTGGAAATATGGGGCAAGTTTAGGAAATACTTTAACCTCGACCTTTAAGTTGAGCTCACTGAGACTCAAACTCGTCCGAGATTTTTAGCATATGCACTTACGATATCATTTTGAACCTGCTACATCACCTTGGTCTTTAGTTATTGCAATGACAAGAGTTTCAGAAAACTTGACCTCTGATCTTCACCGTGAGGTCAAGGTCACTAAGAGGGTGTGGAAGTGACACCCACTCTTAGTGGGCGGGGTAGAAAGAGTGGGGTAAAAATGACAACACTTTTAATTTTACAGGGTGAGTCCATCTGAAATCAACCAAGCCTTTTGCTTGTCCAAGTTGCATAAAAACTAGATGGTAGAAAATGTGAACATTTACAATGATTGCTGTCAAAAACATTTTCATGTTAAAAAACAGTTTTACATGCTTTAGTTTACAGTACTGTGAAACTGTCTCCATTTGTTTTTTGCAATTTAAAATGATTGAAACTGGTTTGATGGACCATTTTTCAAAAAATATACATCTTGAAAACTATTTGAAAAATGAATCTGAAATTTCACAGCACTCATTATAGATGTCCAAACTTTGGTCTCTAGAAACTGTGTGCAAATTGGAGGTCGAGCAGGACATTTTCTAAAACTTGACTGAAGATGGAATGACCTTTGTGTAAAGCCAGGCCAAATCTTCAGACATTCAAGTCTCATGTAAAGTTGACACGTGTGAAACATGAGTGCTCGACAGTCTCAAGCCAACAGCTGTAGTGTGCATGGAGGTTTTCTTACAGGGTTTAGGAGGACGGTGAGGAAGAGCTCTCCCCCTCTGATGCTCTTGTCCAGCTCTTTTGAACCTCCTGGGTATTCATTATAGAAGATTGTATGGGTGAATAGACCACACGTTTGTCTGGGCAATACCTGAAATGAACAAATATGGCATTAAATATTGGGGATATATACATAATTTCCTTAGGGATTAATAAAGTATTCTGATTGGTCAATCATCTAAGTAAGGAAACCCCAAAAAGTTGATTCTGTTCCTCTGCGTTCTCAGCATCATGTGTTTTTAGTGGGAAACTTTTTCACTTATCCAAGTGTAGCCACAGCTGCTCCTTTCACATAAATGGCCAACTGCAAGCAATGGAGGTCATTTATAAGAGATGTCTCCACCCTCAATAACAGGACCAACCTCAACACTGACCAAGTATGTCTTGCTCTTGTAATTTTGTCTTTAATCTATATTTCAAATATAGGAATAACAGTTTTGGAGGAGTCAAGGAGGCCATTTACGTGAAAAGAGAAAAACCATCTGTGAACCAAAGAGGGGGCCTAAGGGTGCATCTTTCTCCATCTAACAATGGTTTGATTGGAGCCTTTCCCCAGCTCTCTGTGAATGGTACTGATGGATAATATGAAACTGTCATGAAAAGCAGCATTTCCATAATTATGAAACAATCATGAAACTAAGTGAAAAGCCCATTGTAAGGCAATGATGGTAGTCTTGTGACAGTACTTACCTGCAGTAAGCCGAGACTGAAAGTGTCACTTGGACAAATGAAACTTATCCAAAGAGAATTAACTTTTTGGGATTTGGTATCTAGCACTGCGTCTACAGTTTTCACAGTCATTTTACAAGCTGACTTTCTAGCTATTGACTTTGAAAATCTGTTTCAGTGTAATCACGGCAAATTGTTATTAGTTACCATTAAGCCAGCAAAAAACCTCTTGCCAACACTCAGAGCCTTAAGAAATACTACAGACTTCACTGATACAACATTCAAAATATAACATCTTAACAGATCGCTTGTCCTTTTTTAACACAAGTCTTCAAAAGTGTTTTCTAGACAAAAAGAACTGCTGATCTGCTTTTCTAGTACAAATTTCACATCACATCATCTTGGCTGAAAGATGTGTTTGTGTGAAGAAAATTACATGTGTTATTAAAGAACAAAGACTATGGACTGACCTGGATGCCATTGTGGATGAAGCCACGTCGATATCGAGCTGGCCTTAGATGAGGGTATTCTTCTGTACTGGTCACCTTGATTCCCCACACAGATTTCCAGGCTTCATATAGCTGGCTGTGAACTGGATAAACCCCAGAGTGGTGTGGAGCTACTGCATAGCCCATATCTATTGGGATGCCATGCTCCTGGAGAGAGAATGGTACAATAAGAATAAGAGGTAGCTGTAGCTCAGGAGGTAGAGCTACTGATCGGAAGGTTGGTGGTTCGATCCCTGGCTCACCCAGTCTTCATGCTAAATATCCTTGGGCAAGATACTAACCCCAAGTTGCTCTCTGATGAATCCATCGAAGTATGAATGTAGAGCTGGGCGATAGAACGATAACGATATGTATTGTGAAATAACTTTTTCTCGATAGAAAAATTAAGCTATTGCGATAGACCTCATCTCTCTTGTCCTCTTAAAAAAAAAAAAAAAAGAACAGCCAATCCAAATTAAGTAGCGCAGAGCCGAACCAATCACAGCCGCAGCGTCACGTCACGTGACTTGTTACGTACAACACAAGTGCCAAGGCGCACATGTGTATTTGTTTTTGCAGCCGGGCTGCCCAGGTAATGAAGGAAATGAGTTTGCCGACTAGAGAAAAATCAACCGAGAGCGTGAGCGAAGGTTACCGAAGAAAAAACCGATGATGGTTCCAATGCCGGAGAGATTGTCGAAGGGAAGGGCCATAGAAGTTCCGTAGTGTGAAGGTATTTCGGCTATTTCAAGTCTGACAAAAAACAGAGTAGCGCGCACTGTAAATTGTGCCGAAAGCAAGTCTGGAAATACAATAAACCAGTGCATGCTCAATCTCTGACTGAAAGCGCTAATTCGTCATTCGGCTTTTGTCAGACTAAAGTAACTGTTTGAAAAGCTAAGCTATACAACAAGGAGAGATCGAGAATTTCCTTTTAGTTCTCAGTTTATTTGATATTGACAAAAGTTAGTCAATTTTGTCTGTTCTTCTGTAAACAAACTAAGATTTATTTTTAGAATTAATATTTTGTTTCTAAGTGGAATTGACAATTTAGTAGTCTGTTTTGTTTGTTCTATTTGAAACTTAAACGCTTTAGCGGCTGCCTTTTGTGTAGTTTGCAATATTTGCCTTTATTTATCTGAAAAAGTCTCATGTTCCTTAAGTACATCTACCCTGTTGAACTTATTATGGGAAATAAATATTTAAATCAAAACAAGCTGCTGAATATTTCACATTTCACTTGTGAGCAACGGCACATTTAAATCTTACAAATATAGTTATTTGGCTTATATCGTGATATAATTGTTATTGCCAGAAATGAAAAAAAAACTATCGTGATATGAAAAAATCTTATATCGCCCAGCTCTATATGAATGTTAGCCAGAAAGCACTTCAAGTATAGAGGAAAGCGCTTGTGTGAATGAGTGAATGTGGCATGTTGTATAAAGAGCTTTGAGCACTCCGGGCGAGTAGAAAAGCAAAGCGCTATGTAAGAAACAGAATGCATTTACCAGTAAGAAGACAGCATATGGAGTTAGCAGGTGACAGACAGGTAGAAACAGATGTAGTCAAGTAAAAAAAAAAAAGGAGAAAAAAAAAAAAAAAAAAAGTAAATGACTGATTCATATATAGCACTTTTTTACTCTCCTGGAGCATTCAAAGCACTTTATACAACATGCCACATTCACTCATTCACACAAGCGCTTTCCTCTATACTTCAAGTGCTTTAGTATCTTGCCCAGGGATATGTGGGATAACGCTTGGGGCAGCCAGGGATCAAACCACCAACCTTCTGATCAGTAGCTGACCTGTTCTAGCTCCTGAGCTACAGCCCCACACAGAGGCAAGCAGATACAGTGAACTTAGTCAGACCAAGTCACGATTTTTACAATGTTTTAGATACGAAAAGAAAAAAAAGAAAAGAAAAAAAAAGGGAAAACCAGCTGTGACTTGTACTGTTAAGTACTTTGAGTGGTCAGTATGATGAGAAGAATGTTATATAAATGCTTTATAATACAGTCTACACGCCTTTAGATACCAGAGTTGCACCAAAATCCAAAAACCATGTACAGTGGTGTAAGAAAGTGTTTGCCCCCTTTCCGATTTGTGTGTTTGTCACACTTAAATGTTTCAGTTAAAACAAATTGAAATATAAGACAAAGATAACAAGTAAGACCAAAATGCAGTTTATAAATGAAGGAGTTTATGCCATGATCCAAGGAAACTCACGAACAAATGAGAAACAAAGTAACCGAGAGCTCTCAGTCTGTAAAAGGTTATAAAGCCATTTCTAAAGCTGTGGGACTCCATTATACTCCAGCTTTGGCAAATCAGATCACTCCTCCTTCAACATCACAGACTGGGAAGTCTTCCAGTCTGCCGCTGACAACAACATCAGCAATTACGCTGAGTACGTAACAGACTTTATCCACAAATGCATTAATGATGTTGTACTGAGGGCTAATGTACGAACTAACCCCAACCAGAAGCTGTGGGTTAACGGAGAGGTCTGTGCAGCATTCAGAGCGCGGACCGCAGCCTTTAAATCTGGGAGACCCAGGTGAATACAAAATATCCCAGTATATGCTCAGAAAAGAAATAAAGACGGCCAAGGGACAGTACAAAGAAAAGGTGGAACTCTGCTGCAGCAACTCCAACAGCATGAACATGTGGAGAGGTCTGAAGACCATCACAGACTACAAGGGAAACAGCGGCAGAGTGAGGGAGGTAACCGCTTCTCTACCTGATGAGCTCAACACCTTTTATGAACGCTTTGATAAACATCTATTTCAGGAGCTTTTGCTGGAAGAGGACAGCTGCCCTCTTCAGATATCTCAGGCAGTCGGGTGTGAATACTTCAGGAAAGTAAACACTCAGAAAGCTCCTGGACCAGACAACACTCCAGGTCGGGTTTTCAAAGCATGTGCCCACAAGCTGGCAGATGTCTTCACAGACATTTCCAACCTTTCCCTGCTCCAGTCTGCTGTCCCAAAATGTTTTAAGAGGACCACCATCATCCCTGTCCCTAAGAAAACTACTGTGAGCTGCCTAAATGCCTATCGCCCAGCAGCACTCACCTCCATTGCTACGAAGCGCTTTGAGCGTATAGTCAAAGCTCACATCACATCTTTAATCCCTGCTTCACTTGATCCGCTCCAGTTTGCCTACAACAGATCTATAGAGGATGCAATAGCAATTTCCCTCCCCCACCTGGACCAGAAAAAAAAAAGAAAAAAGACATGCGTGCGGATGCTGTTCATTAACTATAGCTCCACCTTCAACACCATCATACCATCCAGACATGTCATGAAACTCCGTGACCTGAACATCAGCTCTTCCCTGCACAGCTGGATACTGGGCTTCCTGACAGACAGACCTCAGGTGGTTCGGATCAGCAGCATCACCGCATCCACACTTACACTCAGCACAGGTGCCCCCCAGGGATGTGTGCCCTGCTGTACACCCTGTTCACCCACAACTGTACAGCAACACACAGCTCCAACACCATCATCAAATTTGCAGATGACACCACGATCATCACCTGCATTTCTGATGGAGATGAGACGGCACACAGGGCAGAGGTGAGAGCCCTGACATCATGGTGCCGCGACAACAACCTGCTGCTTAACGTCAGCAAAACCAAGGAGCTCTGTGTGGATTACAGGAGACTGCAGAGAGGAGGCCACACCCACATAGAAGGAGCAGAGGTGGAGAGAGTCAGCTGCTTCAGATTCCTAGGCATCAACATCACCGAGGATCTGAGTTTGTCACACCATGTTGGTGACCTGAGATCAGCACGGCGCATCACCAGGACTGAATTGCCAGCCATGCAGGATCTCTATAGACATCACTGCATGAGGAAGCGGATCCTCTGATCCCAGCCACCCCAGCCACAGACGTTTCACACTCCTGCCGCCCGGCAGGCAGTACAGAAGCATTCAGACCCGCACGAGCAGACACAGAGACTGTTTCTAGCCACAAGCCATCAGGCTTCTGAACTGTTGACATTCTGCACACACCATTACACACTCACTACAACTATTGGACTCTATATACTGTCACTGTAACCATTTTAAATCCTTACTGCACAATTTTACACAAACTGTAAATACCAAACAATTGTTTCAAATTTTCTTAATATTTAAAAATAATAAAATACTAAAGTATTATTTTATTATTATTATTGTTATTGTCCTTCTTTAATATACCTGTACACTTTCCATATGTACATGTAAAGCTGAGGGACACAAGCCTAAGAATTTTATTACAGGTAAATGTTGTTAAACTGTTTATCTGTATATGACAATAAAACTTGAAAACCCACTCCCCGACTCTCGCTCTGGCTCACGCTTCATGTTCTTTGCTTCAGAGTATATTTCACTTGCTGTTTATTAATAAAGTCTTCTTAGAAAACCTAGTCTTGTGCCTCCATCTGAAGTTGCATTCGGGTCCACTTTCACGCTCGGGGCATCCTTAGCAGCAACATGTTACGGCAGCATCGGCCAAACCAGTTATTAGGTTTAGGGAGCAATCGTTTCGCCCACACACACAGTTCCATGTAGATATGGATTTTTTCCCCCTTAATAATCAAAACCTTCATTTAGAACCTGCATTTTGTGTTTAGTTGTGTTATCTTGTCATATAATCAAATGTTTGATCTGAAATATACGCAGAAAAACATTTTCTGCCTCGTTCTTGAAGTTAGCTTGAGACTTCAACTGTTTCTCAATTTTAAAGAAAATTAACTGTCTCTAAAATTATTACTACTTATTACATCAGACAACAGCACGTCTATTTAAATTTTTTTTCAAAAGTTGAGTACATTTACAATCAATGAACAATAGCACTTAAGTTCATTTTTCCTGGACAAAGACAGAATCAACCAGGATCTTGCAGCATGTGACATTAGAGACGGCTCACGTGTCTGAAGTAAAGTAAATGAGTCACACTGTCCGATACTGTCTGTATAAACCTGTGGATGCGTCCTCATATCTACATGCTGGATGTTGCTTTCCTAATCAAAGCAGCTGTCAAAATTATGTACAGGTGAACATGTTTATAGTTTTGACTGGTACCATCTAACTGGTAAGGTAAGAAAATTTACAAAATGCATTTAGAAAAGTCACTTGACATGCTCACAAATACTGCTATATCATGTAAAATTAGACGTGACCACTGCTGCAGTGAAGAATATTCACTGAAATGTGAAGTGACATGTCAAAATGACAGAACGGTGTCAGTGTAACCGATCAGAGTCCTTCTCACAGCCTCTAAGGATAGTTCTGTTATGGTGACTGCTCTCTTTACAGCAGTTAAAAACACAAGAAGGAATAAACCAAGTTAAAACACAAAGTGATGCACCTGCGGAATTGTTTTCAAAACTGCAGCATCTCCCTCTCTGTAATCTGCTGTATTTTTGTTTTTGTTTTATTGCAGGAAATCAAGCTTCTTCACTGTCTAGGGCAAATACCTCAGAAACCTCCCACTGATATTGCGAGACTGCCCAGTGTAATAATGTTGCCCACCTGAGCAAAGACCTTGTTGAGTCTCATCTGCTCAGCCAGAACGCTGACATTGTGGAAGAGGTGAGGCTGCATGTGGCTCCACATGTGAGGAAACCACCAGAAGTCCATCCTGTGTTGCAGCAGCATGTCATCTCCCTGATCCTCTTCATCAGTGCCTGAATACAAACAAGCAGGTGCACACACAGCATAATTTACATGACCTGATCTGCACTGAATTCACTTTTATCTAGGAAGAGAAAGTGTATGAGATGAGCTTGCCCTGAAACCCAGAATGAACAATCAATGTTTTAGTCAATGCCTAGTGTTTTAAAGTCACAGTAGCATTGCCCCCCTCTGACCACCAAATTCTAAATATTTGTGCCAAATATTTCCCTCAAAGTTTAAGACATTTCACATTCACAGGAAAGGGACTGAAAAATGAATGAAAGCATCCAGTCAGTGCTGCTGATCGCGCAGCAGCGACGCTAACAAAGGAAACCAGTTCTTCCAAACAGACTTTACAGCATCTGTTTTAACCTGCACAGATCAAAACTATACTCGGTAATGTTTCGAGCAGCAAGCTGCACTGATGAAATTATATGAGGCTGTTTTTACACATGAACGTTAGGTCAGGATACAGTGGGTAAAATAAGTATTGAACATATCACCAATTTTCTGAGTGAATATATTTTAAAAGGTGCTATTGACATGAAATTCTCAACAGATGTACAATGCATGCAATCCACACATGCAAGCTTTAGTTCTTTCCATAGATTTTTAACTGGATTCAGGTCAGGCCTGGCCATTATTGCAGCTTTATTTTCGTTTCCTTGGCTGTGTGTTTGGGATCACTGCCCTGCTGAAATGTCCATCTTCGTTTCATTTTCATCATCTGGGCAGATGGCAGCAGATTTTACTCGAGAATGTATCTGTACATTTTTCCTATTCATCCTTCCTTCAATTATATGAAGCACATCAGTGCCGTATGCTGACAAACAGCCCCACACCATGAGGTTCCCACCTCCAAACACAGGTATGGTGTTTGTGGGGTGATACGTAGTGCCTTTTGACCCCCGTATCCAAGAGAATCTCAAACTATATTTTCACAGTATTTCACAGGCTTGTGTAAATGTTTTTCAGCAAACTATAAACACGCCTAAACATGCCTTTTCTTCAGCATCAGAGTTGTGTATGGTGAGAGTGCATACAGGCCATGGTGGTTGCATTACTTATTGTTTTCTTGGAAATAATTGTACAGGCCGCTTCCAGGTGGTCATCAACTCTTTCAGCTGGTACTGTGATTTTCCATGCCTTTCACACCTCCCTTTCTTCATGTGTTGAATACTTCTTCCTTTCTCATAATTTATGAACCATCTATGGTTTAATGTCTGGATTGGATGCGTTGTTACCGACATCTGGTAAAAAGGTTCATGTTAATAGCACTGCGGCAGGTCTCTGGCCAGCTGCAGTGAGCTCATGAGACGGTGTCAGGCTGGCAGTGGGGACAGGTGTTTATGAGGGGACTAATGACTCCCTCTCTTTATATAGTAACGGAGGAGACCGGCGAGGAGTGTGCGCTGTGGAGGAAACTGCAGGAACTCCAGGCTTCAAGTTGTGCCGAAATAAAAAAAAGAGAGCTTGTGATCAAAATAAAGCAACAAAAAACACGTCAAATACGCACAGTGTTGGTCCAGTCTTTCTACAAGCAGCTTTAGAAATATTTTTACTTGTTGACATGTTGAACACTTTAACCGCTGTATGTTCCACATTTGTACTTTTCCACATGTAGCACAGCAGGAAATGAGTGACCTTCTGAATACACTGAGGGGTCACTACACCAGCACAGAACACAAGTTTCCATTTTCACCTGCATGTTTGAATAGAGCGCTCTAAAGAAGTTCATGGCTGTTGTGCATGTAGAAAAACAGAAAGGTTATGCATACCTGTGTGATAGAACTTTCCCGAAAACCCCAAGTTAAAGGTGAAATTTGGGACCAGTGCTCGCAGTTTGTTTTGTGTGTTGAGCAATGCCTGTAAAAGGATGACACATTTTAACCGTTGCTAATTACAAAAATCAAGCCTTACTAACAGAATCTAACCTGAAGGATGAAATTTGACAAAGAGCAGAAATGCAACACAATGGGTGAAACACTGGTCCATCCTTGTAATATGAAATAATCAGTCAAATGGATAGAGTCAAACATTTATCCAACCCACCACCTACAATTACATTAGATTCAACAATTCCAGTTAGTTACAAATAAATGAAACCTAAAGAGGCAGTGAAAGGTGGAACCTGAAACATTTCAAACTCTACTGTAGGGCTGTTCGATATAACGATATATATCGGATGACGATATAAAAACGTCTATCGTTTCATTTTACGCTATCGTTTGTTTCGTGGTGTCGCAAAATAAACTGTTTACCGCAATATTTTTTCATCATTTTGATGGTCACTGTAGTGGCTATATTAATTTCTTGAAGTTCTCTCTTTCTCTTATATTTAATATAACCACACTACAGACGGACAAGCGCTTGGTTTTATGCGTTGTCGTTAGCAACAACGACAGTAAAACCACCGCATGTCCGCTTGTTTATTTTCCACATAAACCTTTCACAATAAAGCTCAAGATCCTGTTGAGACTTTTCAAAATAAACTGAATCACGTGAAAGAGTATGCAGAGTGTTTACGGATGAGAAGCAAAAAAGAGCCGTCAGGTGCTAAAAAATAAACCTTAGACTCAAACGTTAGAACAGGCTTTTCCCCGCAGCACGCCGTGTAATAAATACTCACAAAGGAAACGGCGGCCGTTACAACTTATGTCTAAAAATGTATCGTTTCACGCATCGGTTAAAACACTCGACTCCAGGTACATGACGCCCAGCTGGAAACACTTCACGCAAGTCGAGCTGCCCGAGATTCACAGAATTTACAGAAAATGTTACATTTTTGTGATTTATATCATTATCGGACGATAGATGTCTTAATATCGGGATATGAGATTTTGGTCATATCGCACAGCCCTACTCTACTGCATGTCTCCTTGTTTCTGCGGGTCAAGCTTTAATGAGCTTTAGAAAAACAAATGTGGTCAATCCTCAGTGAAGGGTTTAAAAGATCAAAATTATTCAAAAATCAATCACTCAAAGATGGCGGCAGCTTTAAATATATTGTCCAGGATTGGCTTCCTCATTTTTCCATTAAATAGTCAGCAATGAATCAAATGTTAAGATTCAAAAACACCACTGAAAGTTTGTCTGAAATGTGATATAGACTTGATTGGTTTCAGTTTTTTAGTAACAATTTTAACATTTTAGTACTGAAATAGAATTTTTTTTGTGTTTTTTTTATCCGTAGGCAGTGCTAGTGTCATAATATCAAAAAAAACAATTTTGCAGGTGAATTTTTATATGAAGTCTACTTTTTACCAAACTTTAAACAGAATACTATTAACAAGCAAATCATTTTTTGATCTTAGCTACATTAATAGTTCTAGTAACACTTATTTTTTAACTTTAAATCTCTCGGGTTTTTTCAACAACAATCAAGATGAAACTCCAACGATCAGACGATCCTCTATGAACACTGAAACATAACTGGATGTCAACAACTCAATCAACCGCACAGCACACAGTGTGATATTTCAGGTTTGTAAATACTATCACACTACCACAGTCTAGATTCAATTGAAATGCATACTTTTAATTGAAAAGGGTTTAACAAAAGTATTGCAAAGATGTTTTTAATATAGATACAGCCATTTTTAGACACAGACGCATATTCAGATGCTCAAAATTAATTGGAGAATTGACTGAAACAGTTTCATGGCCAGATGTTTCCTTATTATTCCATGGCAAATTAAGCAGATAAAAGAACTGGAAATTATTCCAACTGCTGAACTTATATTAGTTATATTTTAAATTGAATGCTCAGCATGAGGTCAAATAGAGTTTGATGCAAATTAAAGAGGCCATTAGGACAGGGTATTGTCCCAGATTTCAACAACTGATTCAATTCTGATTCATAAAGTCCTGATTCAACTCAATCCTGTGCTGGAAGCAAAACAGCCAAAATAAGAGAAAATTTATGTCAATTTTTTTTCAAACATGAAACGTAGTTTTACTCTTCTTTTGCTGCTGGTTCAATGAATTCTGGTCGGAGAGTGACAAAACCTGCAGTTTCAGAATCTGTGAGATGTCCACTTTAGCACCCGACGGTGTGAACGATCGCACTTTGTGTTTACATTTTTGCGGAGTCCATTCACCTGCTCTTTAAGGCAGCTGTTGGAGTACTTTTGTGTGCTCTTACCTGAGATTTTGGCATTTCTGGAAAACAACCATTTATATTAAAAAATTTATTTTCACGATTTAAGAATCGATATCAGATTATTCAAATTAAATTAAATTTGAATTGGGAAATTGATTTTTCTAAATCCTAGAGGCCATCACTGGAATGAACAAACAAATCTACCCTATAAGGTAAAGTTTCCACAGCCGAAAGTCTCCACAGTGCAGTGACAACAAGGGCGTAGATTTGGTTTTGGCATTGGTGGAGACGGATGATTCAACCACCGAACCCTGCCCTGTTTCTTATTCTTTCACTTTTCTCTTTGCTTCTTGATAAAAAAAAAAGGAGAAATATACTGCCTACATATGCTATTCTACATGCTTTTAAACCATTTAAAATTACAATTCATAGTTTTATATGTGAATTATATAATGTTAAATTACTATTAAACAAATGACTGATATATATATATATACACACACACAAAAAAAACCTTGAATTTTACAGTGTTTACTTATCGGATAAAATAAGTTAATTGTCACTGTTATTATTGTCCAAATTCAGAGGCTGCGTCCACCTGAGGACCCGGCCTTCGCGGTCTAAGTGGGCCGGGTCCTCTGAAAGCCGGGTAGACCGGAAATGAGCGACTGTGAAATTGGGGGGTCTAGCCTTCAGAATTACGTCACCTCTGCCGTCTGCTCCTTGCTGTCTAAAATATAACAGGACACTGGCGTAGATTCTCGACCATCTCACACTTCTGTTTAATCAGTTGTCTGTTTGACGTTTATTCAGCTGTGTGAAAACCCCAGAGGAACCCTCCCGAGGGATTAATAAAGTTTTATTTAATCTAATCTAATCTAATAACTTTAATCTCAGCCAAACCGATTAACTCACGAACAAATAAAACACAGAAAAAGGCCAAACAATAACATGTTTAAGTTATTTGAAGTTTACACAGCTACATTCTCGCCTGAAAATATGTTAAAAGTTTATTTTGCGACCCAGAAAGATTAATAAGAGTAATATTAAAACTAAGTAAATGCAGTAGTAGCAGCTATTGTTGGAAACTTGGCTACAAACTCGTGGTTTGGGAACAGCTGTGTGAAGGACCAAAAAGCTCTCCAGAGAGTGATCCGTACAGCAGAACGCTGCTGCAGGATTGCTCTCCCCCCGCTTCAGGACACCTACACCAGGAGATGCCGGACTAGAGCAGCGCAGATACTGAAGGACCCGTCCCATCCTGGCAACAAACTGTTCCAACTTCTACAATCTGGTAGAAGGTTCCGCATCATCCGGGCAAGGACAGAGAGACTCAAGAGGAGCTTCTATCCCCAAGCCATCCGGGCCCTAAACCAACCCCCCCCCACAGACACACACACACACACACACCCGCCCTCTCACATCATCTATAACTGACTGAGACAGGACTCTCTTCCAGACACTCTAAACCCACCGGCACAATGTACATTTCAAATTCCTTTAACTTTAAATATGTTTATATAGTCTATTCTGTAAAATAGTCAGATGTCTATTCTTATTAATGTACAGAATTCACCTGCTTGCTGCTACTACTGCACATTCACCCAATGTATATACTAATATATATATATATATACTAATATATATATATATATATATATATATATATATATATATATATATATATATATATATATATATATATATATATATATATATATATATATATATATATATATATATACATATATAATGTTCTTCCTCTACCCCCCTCCTTTTTGCACATGTCGAGGAGCGTGTCAGGATACATTTCACTGTGTGTTATACTTGTATAACTATGCATGTGACAAATAAAGAACCTTGAACCTTGAACCTTGAACTGGAATTGGCTGGGCCAATCTGGGATATGGTTTTTCAATTTTGTTGTCCGGGTGGAAAATTGGAAGAAATTCGGGAGAATGGTGGCTCCGGGAGATTTTCGGGAGGGGCACTGAAATTCGGGATTCTCCCGGAACAATCGGGAGGGTTGGCATGTATGGCCTAGCATAGCCTGTAACGTTATTATGACGGACACATTTTATGAGTGAACTTGACTTTAAGTGACTTACAGGTTTCTTTGAAAAATACTTTCTTATATCCAGGTTCTTCCTTTTTGCTGCCGTCCTCCTCTCCTCCTTGCAGGTCCTCGCAGCGCAGGCTTGCCGCTGCTAAAACTAAACAGAGCTCGCTGAAAGGCACAGCCAATCACACTGGCCATATTTGTCACATGAGGTAGGACTCCAGTAGAGAACGTAATTTAACTCTTTCTGCACCGCTGGGTGAATGAGACGTTGACAGATCGTTTTTTTTCTCTTTCTATCGGGCTTGTTTTTCTTTACTCGAAGAGATCAAATTATTGGTGGGGAGAATTCAATAATCGCTGGATATTGGTGGGGACATGTTCCTTCCGTCCATACCAAATCTACGCCCTTGAGTGACAAAAACCAAAAAAACAAACAAATAGAAATTTTGGGCACTGGGGCCCAGAGGGACTCATGGATGTGGAATTCTTTTCATGGCTAAGAAGAACTCATTCACAATTAATCTAGGGAAGTTATGCCTACCTCAAGAGTGTTCCTATCATTGTCAGAGCAGTGTACCGATCGGTACCCAATAGCGCGGCTTTTCATTTTCTGCTTTCTGTTTTAACTTCAGTGAGACTTGGTGATGTCTAAGGAGACTGCAAAGAATTTTCATCTGAGCATTAAAAATAATCCATATACATAAAATTACTTAGAAACCTCTGAAATGGGATACTGTGCATAAAAATGGATATAATTCCTAAACAGTTAATGCAATGTATTTGTTAAACCCCTTGAATTAAAGGTGACATTCTACACTTTAATCACATCTTGATTGTTTGACTTAAAATCAACTTTGGTGGTGTACCAAGGCAAAATTGCAAAAACTTTGGTACAAACAAAACAAAAAACAAAACAGAGGAACCAATTGTATGTACGGCTGACAACGCTCACCCACCTCCACATCAGACACCTTCATGCGGGTTCCCTCCTTGCCAACAAATATGTCGTCCACGTCTACGAGGATGTGACGGTCCAAGGACAAACACAGTCTCTTTCCTGTCAAGTAGGCAATAGCATCCACAAACACTAGCTTGTGAAGCCAGTAGTTGAGATTATTTCCAAAGAGAACTCTTTGAATGCCATCGTGGAGCCCCAAGTCTTGGATTACTGTGGCATGAAGGGCCCGCAAAGGGCTGGGTCCAAAATGCGCCAGTGTATCTGAGGTCTTGGTTCTAGCTAGAAGCACTGGTTCATAGGTAGAATGGTTAGACTGGAAAATGGTCCAGTCATCGCCTGGTAAGGAGCCCTGCTCCATCTGATTAGGCTTGGTGATGTAGAGTAGAGGAGCAGCGGGGTTGATGCGGTAGTCCCTGAGTCCCAAGTGCGAGTGTAGATAGAGAGGAAAGCCTTTGAGCTGTGCACTGAAAGGCGAGTTTTCATTCGCTTTGAAAAAGCCAATGACACCTACTCCATACTCAGCACAATACTTGTCCAGCAAGTCACGGTTCCACGAATCAAGATTGACATATTTCAAGACATTTTCATAGATGATCAAAGTATAGCGTCCACGGTTACGTTCTGTCAATGTGGGCATGTCACCTTTACCAGGAGCAATCTCTGTCCGGTAGTGAAAGCGACTTGACTCCAATATGGCTACAATCTCCTGGCCCAGTTGGGAATAGATGCTCTCTACAAACACCAGAACCACAGGCTCCGTCTTTAAATTATCCTTTACATGGTGTAGTTGTCCCTGGCGCGGAGGAAGAAAAAGTGGTGCCCTCTGGCCACCTGGCCCTCCTTCTGCATCGCCCGTACTTACTCCTAGTGAAATCCCACCACCTCCGCCACAATCACTAAAAGGTAAAGGAGGGGCCTCCTTGATTTTTGGGCTGTTGGAGACATAGTAAGCTAAAAAGGCCATGGACAGCAAGCAGAAGATGATGAGCGCCAGGATGAGGCGATGGAGCTCTAGCTGGCGGACACCTCGCATTAGCTTCCAAACACCCAACCCTGAACCCACCATGGTGTTTGGAGGGTAAAGGCAGGACTGGACAGCAAGAGGCAGTAATGATTAAGGAAGGACAGCAGATAAGGGAAGTAGGAGCAAGAGGAGAAGGGAGTGGAAGAGGAAGATCGAGCAGTAGATACTGGCACCGGGATGTGCTGAAGAATAGCCATTTACACTACGTCACCATGGCCAACATCATCCATTACCTCTTCTGTCCTTATGGCTCAGCAGTGTCAAAAAACAAACAAACAAAAAACTCTGCAATTCCTTTCTCTAATTTGAAAAGTACCAGTACAGGGTCTGAAGAGCAAGAAATGTAAGATGGGTCAATAAAAATGAACACCAACACCAGTGGTCTCTGGCTGAGAACTGGTCGGGGTCTTCAATACCACACCAACAGTTCAATCTCAGGTTCCTGCTGCTTGGTCAGCAGTTCTTAAAGAGTTTAAGCAGATATTGCACCATGCGAGTGTCTCTCCTTTTGCAGATGTCTGACAAGTCCGTCAGCCATGGAAGCATCAATGCTTGTAGAATGTATTTTGGGGCCGACCCTCCTTGGGACACATTGTCTGTACATTGCCGAAAGACACCTGGAAAATGAGGAGAGACAAGTGGGAGGGTGAGAAAAAGGCCGTGAAAATTACAACAAAGGGTAAGAGGGGGAAAATGATTCACTAGACATCAGCTGTTAGTTCTTAGAGCCATTCTCAGAAATCCCATGTTTTCTGTAGCCACAATTAAGATATTATACAAAAGAAAGTACTACTCTACACACACAATGGACAAAGCAAAGTCAACTACACATTTTACAGATTGTGTTCCTCCCCCTCCATTCCCCTAGAATTCACAAAGTACAAAGAAAGTAAATTGTCAATACTCAGCAATGTGCCAATTCTGCATCACTTTAACATCTGTTTCATTGCTACACTAAAAAAAATCACTTGGTTTAGACAAGAGTTTTAGTGATAGTGAGAGTTTAAGTATAGGAACTCTGGTAGTTACAACTAACTTTTAGGTTCATGTAAGTATGTCTGTGAAGGTTCTCGGTCATGGTAATCTAAGGAACTTGGAAAGAAAAGCTTTTTAAAAATGTTTTTAATTTATTTTTTAGGGCTGACACTTTTTTTTTTTTTGTCTTCCCTTAGCCAGGGTCGCAGCGTTTTCTTGGGAGAAATGTTTCGTCACTCATCCACGGAACTAGGTACTTCAGTCACTGTGCAAATGTACTGTTTTTAAGGTTGGGGAAACCTGCAGTCAGCTGAGACTGAAGTCTGATGAGTGACAAAACATTTCTCCCCCTGAAAATGCTACTCTAGATCAACAGAATCCCCTTTTTGGTCATTCTGAGATATGCCAATTTTGAGGCAACATCTCTATAGCAATCACTTTGCTGGACCAAAAATACCATCCAGCCATCTGCTTCCGCTTATCCTTTTCAGGGTTGCGGGGGGCGCTGGAGCCTATCCCAGCTATCATAGGGTGAAAGGCAGGGTCCACCCTGGACAGGTCGCCGGTCTGTCGCAGGGCTAACACATTCACTCACAGATTCACACCTATGGGCAATTTAGATTTTTCAATTAACCTATCCCCACTAACTGCATGTCTTTGGACTGTGGGAGAAAGCTGGAGTACCCGGGGAGAACCCACGCAAACACGGGGAGAACATGCACAGAAAGACCTCGGCCTGATGCTACTGTGCCACCGTGCTGCCTGTTATTGTTGATATTTTAAATTAAATCATTTAAACTACAGAAATGAGAACAAATGAAGCATTTCTGAAAATAAAGTGTCTTAAGAGAGAAACAGTTCATTCCTAAGATGTTTGTTATGAGAAGGCAATAGGGAACACTTTTACTCAAGACTTTTGCACAACACTGTCTCAATGAAAATTTGAGAAAACACTGATTATACAGATCAAATGTATCAGGACATGATCTGTAGAGGACTATAGTTCTGATCAAAAGTTTAAGATCACTTCAAAAATGGAAAAACAAAAATCCTATTTTGCATCGTTGGAGCTTAACAAGGATTCATGTAGAGCTTCAACATGCAACAAGAAGAAACATTTTTTTTGAGCATGCAATTTATTGAAAACAACGCTTAAACTGAAACAGGCTGTTTTACAGCTGATCAAAAGTTTAAGACCACATGCCTTTAAAAAGCCAAATCTGTGCAAAAATGTGGATTCGTTGTCATTTTCTGTCAGGTAGTCACACCGTCATGACGTTCTGATGGCAAAGGCAAAAAAAAAACAACCCGTTCCCTTTTTGAACATGGTCAGGTTGTTGAATTGCATAAGCATGGTCTCTCACAGCGTGCCATCGCTGCTGAGGTGGGACGCAGCAAGACAGTCATTTGGAATTTCATAAAATAATCCTGAGGGTTATGGAACAAAAAATTCTATCAGAACTGAGCCGGACGATCCAGTTGGCTGTCTGCTGAGACACTGGAAGATCCTCGACCCAATTTAAAGCTGTTACTGGTGCCGACTGCAGCCCCATAACCATCAGACGGCATCTGAGACTGAACGGCAAAACAAACAAAAAGTCTTCAAAGGCCTCGTCTCCTTGAACGCCACAGAACTGACCGTTTGGTCTTTGCAAGAGAGCACCAAACATGGCACATTGAAAGGTGGAAGAAAGAAAAAAAAAAAGTAACCTTGACGGTGCTGATGATGTTTTCTACCCTCCACAGTGGAGGGGCGCCATAATGGTCTGGGGTGCGTTTTCCTTCAGTGGAATAATGGAGCTTCAGGGGGTGCAGGCTGTCCAGATGTTGCGGAGAGCATCCCTCATGACTTGCCCTCGTCTGTGAGGTAACGACTAATGATGGAGCTGATAGAAGCAGCCAACAGAAAAAAAATAATAGCGCTGTTTTAACAGCACCCTCTTTCATCTGCGAGTGAAATGCACCCTCCTCAGAGTGCGCCCAAATGCTTGTTGATGGAGCTGCAGAAGCTGGTGACAGCCTAGCATAATCAGCCGGATGATTGACACTTACATGCTCATGCAAGTTAGCCATGTTTGAATACTTTGCTTACACACCGCTTTGGTCATGTTTGGAAACTTGATTTCTGTTTAGGGGGCGTTGGCGGGTTCTTTTTTGGAGGTGTGATCCTAAACTTTTGATCAGGTATAAAAACAGCCTGTTTCAGTTTAAGCGTTGTTTTCAATAAATTGCATGATTGAAAAATATTTCATCTCACTCCCATTTCTTCTTGTTGCATGTTAAAACTCTACTTTAACCCTGTTAAGATCCAACCATGCAAAATATGATTTTTTGCCATTTTTCAAGTGGTCTTAAACTTTTGATCAGCACTGTAGTATAACTCAGATGCCTCTAGAACATGAAAACGGACTAAAGTTGAATAAGGAATAAAATGTACTGACATTACTTGAACAGCTTTCCCTCCACAGTTGCAAGTCCTTCAGCTCAACATTGGTGCCACCACCTGAAAAAGGAAAGATGAGATGGGAGTGATTAAGATAGTGAGCATAGTAGTGAAGAAACAGCAGAACAACACTTTAAAATACAGAAAATTCAAGTTATTAGGCAAAACCCTAATAATTTTGACCATGACATTTCTTCTGGTATCAAAAGTAGTCTCGTGTACAAGTGGCTGCCATCATACCTGTTGCTTGTGTAGCTTTTCTTATTACACTTTTATTCTCCAGTCAACTCTCCTTTAAATGCTACAATACAACACTCTGAACAGTCAGCCTTTTAAAGCAGTTAAGTTCAGACTGTTGCTTGCATCGGAAGTCAAAAACCTCCAAGCTCCACTGTAATCTTTCAGTCAGAGGAGTGACTTTCCATTGTGAGATTAAACATGTGTGAATCATGCCATCAGATGATATTCAAATTTGAATACACTACCCCGTCCATTCTGAGAATAAGAAAAAGTTAGCGGTGGGGTTGGTTTTTCGTACAGAAAGGCAAAATGAAATAATGTCATACTCTAAGATACTGGATTTCTTATGTTCATGATCTATAAGCAATAACCATCAAAATTAAATGACTTGAAGTAGTTCAAATAATATACAAGCCTTTAATTAAATCACATAAAAATGTAATGATATTCAAATTTTTGTGACACACCATTTATTCATTCATGAGCTCCTGTTGAGGAGGTACAGGGAGCCACACTGCACACCTTAAAGGCCGGTCCGTGAAAATATTGTCAGATATAAACTGGTCCGTGGCACAAAAAAGGTGGGGACTGCTGGTTTATAGGTCCTGTCCACTGAAGATCAAAAATGCAAGGAAATGCATTAATTGATACTGATCAATATTACTATTGGATCATATCTAACTGTGTTGACACTACTCCAGCTGACACAGAACTTTACACGTCCCTCCCCTCAATAGCATGAACACAGATGCACACCTTAATGCTAGTCAAATAACAATGAACAGATCCCTGTTCATTGTTATGAACAAATGCATGTTTGTGCAACAGGTATGCAGGTTTATGTGTATATGAGCCTGTTTAAAATCCCTAACTGTGTTACCAGAGAAATCAGCTGGCTCCATTACCACAGGGCCAGGTTTTAATAGCTTCACTCTCACACACAAACACTTTCTCTTTATGAAAATCACTCCAGGGCCTTCCTCTTAATTATCAAGTCTTATCACAAACATCAGGAATATATTCTCAGGACAAAACTAGGCATGTGCTTACAGCACACCACTAATTGTATAGCCATTCAAGAAGAGAGATGAACAAGTGAGACTTCAGAGGGGAACCTTACAAAGGGAAAATCAGCTTTTACAGCCGGCTCATTCATCATTTAAATTTTACCACAAAATAACTTTGTAGTATGAGGGGAAAAAATGTTTCCTAAAATACAAAACTGCAGTCACCTTTTGATAGTAGATTCATTCTGAAGTGGAACAGTGTTGTTGTGCCCCATCAGGTTGACACTATATGTTAAAATATTGCTACTCTGAGTGACTGAAACAGACAATTAGGTCCATAAGTATTTTGACAGTGACAATTCAGAGATTTTTAATTCAAACAATCAAAATCAGACGACAGTACGCTTTCTGCTTAAATCCAAGAACTGAACCAAAATGCTGAATTAACAGGCTCGCATTTTCAGACAGTCAAAAGACACTAGACAACTGAATGTTAAACAGTTCTCACAGCCAGATGACATTAACCATCATTCTGTGACAAATAAAAGATCTACAGTGGACTGCAAGTTTTAAGCTTGAACAGCTTTCCACTGAAGCTCTCATTAAAAGATAAAAGAAAGTGATGGCCATGCAAGTGAAGAAAGCTGACATTAAATGTAAAAACCCAAATAAGCCTCCGTCTCAGATAGGTTCATTTAGAAGTGATGTGGTGCATGAATGCACTGGCTAGATCATCAATGCCAAAAGGTCTGAAGGAGCACAAAAAAACTACTAAAGGGGATGATTGCAGAATCATTTCCACTGTTAAGAAAAAACCCTTTACAACATTATGGAGGTAGGAATATTATTGTCAAATGATAGGGGAATACATTGGCTTTACCACAGACCAAACCACAAATAACATTTAGAAACAGAAAGACCAAATAAGACTTCATCACAACATGTCTGAGAGAGCCTGCACAAATCTGGGAAATAAAAAGCAGAAAAAAAGGATAAATCTGCAAAACAGTGTTAAAAATATATAGAGAGAAGATAAGGAACAAGTAATGCATAGGTAATGACCTCAACCATAACCCCACGAGTACATCATCACCTGCGAATGTTATGCCATAGTGTAGGTGTCTGCCAGTGGAACCAGGCCATGACACGACTGCTAGCAGAAGTATCAGGACGTATTAGCCCCTTTCCCATTTGTACCTCATAAAACAGGTATAAAACAGCTATAAAACTGCAAATAGATTGTGATGCAACGAATACTACAAAAAGAACCCAAGAGATTCTCAAGGCAACTAAGAGGAAACTGAGTATTTTTCAAAGACCAAGGCTGTCTCAGCCCAAATAGAGAATGCTTTAGTTAGTGAAGACAAAACTGAAGACAGAGACACACACAAACAAACAGCAAGTGAAGGTGGCAGCATGGCAGCAGTAAAGTCCTCCAGAGCATCTCAAAGGAGGAAACGCACCATGCCTGCTCTTCTAGTCTCTTCTAGTTTCTCAGCAAAATGAACAAGTCGAAGCAATTTTTTTTCACTTTGATTTACGGAGTGTCTTCGGGTGTCTTTGAATTCAGCCATCTCCAGCCGATTAGTTTTATTTCCATCAAACCACATGGAAGCTTTTCATTCCTAATACATTACCCAGTCTATATCAGTAAAGAGATCCAACATATTTTTCCCCATAGAGATCGGATGTTTTTTCAAAGTGTTCCTGTTATTTTTTTCAACAGTGTATTTCTGATTACTTTTGTGCTTCTGAATATCGAGTCTGTGTAAAAAAAGTGGCTGCAATTCTTAAACAGTTAATGCATTACTTTTGCTAAATCCTTTGAATTTAAGCTCAAGGTTTGGACTTACCACATCTTCATCGTTAGATTTGAAATCCATTATGGTGGTGTAGAGAAGCAAAGCTTAAAAGTTTGTCACTGTGTAACTATATAAAAACAATATATACTGTATTAAGATGGTCCTAAAATGGTGATGGTCTGGAGTGGAGATGACAACGATAAAGTCGTCTGATCAACCCTTTCTCAGGCCGCGTTCTAGATGATTAAATTTGATATTAAATCATATGTATTTGTAAAGTGGAGTCGGCGAAAGGAGTTCAAAGAGCCCCGAGTCTGCAATGCTACTGCTATTAGTGTAATCCGAACAGCTCTGGTTATTTGGCAACGACCAAAACATCCAACCTGGTGTCGACAGCACCTCTGTCGCTGTGCAACATCTGGTCTACTACTTACACTAGTGAAAATATGGGACTTGGCAGTAAACCAGACACAAGGGTGACTTATCGGTGCACATACCTGTCGGACTCACCACACTATATTACATGAAGGAGGACATCTGAAAAGCAGCACGGCAGCAAACTAACTCTTTAGCCTGCTGAGTGCATGCGCAAAGCTCGCTAACGTTAGCTTAGCTAAGAACAGCGTTCAGTGTGTCTGGGTAAACGTCTAACCTATAAAACCGTGGCCTGACCATGGCTTCCTGGTGTTTTTATCTCATTGTAGTGCAGGTATATCCTTGAGTTGTCCAGCCGCTAACAAGGATTCCCAGTACAAACACCAGTCCCCTAACTACGGGTATGACTGGTACCCACAGCTAGCTGCTGTGGCTATTAGAGCTACTCAAATCCTGCAGACAACCGGGCTTCAGCCCCTAGGCCTTAGCATAAAATCTGTCTGTGACGCTCACCTGTATTCATTGTCCACACACAGTGATCCGTCCACGGCGGAGAAGCACACCAAGCTTCAGTATTTACAGTGAGAAAGTGAACTTCGTTTCGTCGGTGCTCAGGTAGCCATCTTGGTTCTGCCGGGGCCTGGAGTCAACCAAATCCGTCACACAGGGGGAGGGTTTACAATCTAAAGGCCCCCGTTATTAATCGAAGAGTTGCTTTCGTAGACTGAAGACCAAATAAAGAGAACCGTTTTCCTGTCAATTCGGGAAATACCTAATGAGTAGACACACTTTTATTTTGAATAACTGAAGCTACAAAGGTTACATAGATTTGTTTTTGTTTCTGGTGTGTAGCACAGTGAAGTTCCCTGATGTGACCCGCGAGCAGAAGCAAACACCTCAGTAACGGTTAACTATCTGATAATATACATGCTGAACCCTTTGGTTTGCTGTAATCATCATCACATTATCTAATTTTTTCACCCACAGTTTGATTGAGATTCGATTCAGAATAGTTTATGGATCCCCATAGGTAGGGTGACCATATTTTGATTTCCAAAAAAGAGGACACCTGGATCAGTCATGAAGAATTTTAATAATACTGTTTGTTTAAAGAAAATTTTAACATATTTAAAAGATGCCTTCTCTGTGCGGTTAATGAATGGTGAAATAAAAAATGTCATATAGGCTTTTGCAAGTCAACAAGTGCAACAAAACAAAACAAAAACAAACTTAAAAACCTCTGGAATTAAATAATGTTACAGAAATAATGCCTCATCTGTATAAGAAAAATTATCAGTGAGGTACCAGTGATTGTGCAATGGTTTCTGATTTCTCAATTAATTTTGTTTGCACGCCACTATTCCATTTTCTCTGTTCCATGGTTACTGAAGTCTGAGAAATGCCACAGTGCTGGATTTCATTAGCTTCAAGAGTGACAATAGCTTCAGTCTTGGTGCGGGCACTGCTGAACGTTTTAGCTGTGTTAAAGTCTGGAAATGCTTTTTTCTTTTTTTTTTTAGCAACACACTAGTGCAATCCATGGCTCTGTAGCTATTGTGATGCTTAGAACCTATAATGAATGTAAAGGTTAAGAAACTGAGAAAAAGTGTTCTTGGTCATCAATCTTAAAGTTGCTTCGAAAATATTTTTATTATTTTTATTCCATATATTTTCATACATGCTACAGTTGTGTTGGGGATGGGTGGGTGGGGGCTGGAGCATATCCCAGCTGTCTTAAATAAATAAATTCTACATGTGTCAAGTCGTGTGCCAACATTTGCTGTGTTGTAGAACTGAGACATTAGTCATTATAAAAATTTATTTGAAATAATATTAAAATTCTCAAACAGAAAAACATTAAACATAAATATATAAAATATAAGTATTTACAGAGAGACAGGAATAAAAAGGACCCAGCTGCTCTCCAGAGCAGGAACAAGGCTGAGGAGGAAATGCTCCATTGGAGACTGGCGTGGCCTCTTCAGGAACTCCAGGATGGCCAGCTCCACCACCGATGGACGGTCCTGGGACCCGTCCCTCATCTGCCTCGGAGCTGTCCTCCTCTCTGGGCGTGTAAAACAGCACAAAACACAAAGAAATGAGAAGGCTGATGCTAGATTTTAATTTCAACATTGAAAAGAAAAAAAAAAAAAAAACAGGATATAATCAGATTGGTTGTATATATTTAGTAAAGGTGATCACAAGGGAATCCCACCGAGTAAAAAGCTATCAGTGCGTGCTGTACATCTGATGCTACAATTGCATACCTGTGGGTGCAGCAGCAGGAGGAGCTGAGAGACTGGGAAGCCAGGAGAAGTAACAGGGGATGCTCTGCTGCTGAATCAGCTGGTTCTATCAAGACAATATTAAATGTTAACAGGTTTTAAACAATAGTCATAGAGAAAGTATATACAGTGGTCCCTCATTTATTGCAGCAGGGGTGTCAGAATAACTAGCCCCTCGCCACGCACTTTATGCACTTTTTCCCCACACACATGAACATTAGTCACAGTTCTCACAAGTTGTTTCTCAAAGTGCAAACCTTTGTAGATTGCAAAACGTAAAAGTATTATTATGCCGTGTTTTGTATTCATCTGCCTGCCACTTTCGTGCGCCTTTTCCCTCGCGGTGCAGGTGTCTATTTCCGAATGAGGGTCATAGTTATGGGTGTTTTTGTGCTGTTTTATCTATTGGACGTGATGGTTATCAAAACCAAACATGATAAATTTGGCAAGCGCAGGAGACACAGCACGGAGGAGATTTGTCAATCAGGCTGCAGAATGCAATGCTGTACTGTGCAAAAAAAAATAAATCAGCGAAAAAGCGACGCAGTGACGGATAAGCGGGACCACTGTGTGCTGTTTATTAATAAACAAAATATATTCCTATATGACAACATGCATAAAAGCAGAACGGTATTTGTACATCAGTGGGAAAATAGCGGTGGCTTGCTAGCTTTTGTGCGGCTTCCCCGGGTCAGTGAAAAATGTAAAAAGAGAAATGAATGAACTTACCAGGTTGCCCGATCTCTTCACATTTCTTCCTCCAAGCTCGGTCCTTTATATTCCTGTCTCGGTACACAAAGCAGCTGGTGTCGTACAGCTCCGGGTGGTTTGCTACGGCGTTGATTAGCCTTCCCTCCATATTGAATGAAGTATGAAGGGCTTTGGCTGGATCTGCCCCTTTGACCTGGTTACAGCCACGTCACCAGGCTCCTGATTGGTTGACGCGGCGCGATTTGACGCTGGAGTTCAAATTTTTCCAACTCCAGCGGTAGAGGCGAAACACGCGTATGCACAAAATGCAACACAAAAACTCACGCGCGTGGTTTTTTCCGCGAGTCAAACGCGCCAGACGCGGTACACTGACGCGCGTTTCACGGGTTTTGGCGTTTTCGCGAAGCAAATATGCTTCCGAATTTTCGCTGGACGCGCAATCGCGTGTCATCGCGCTCTTTCCATTGACTTTACATGTAAACCTGACGCTCTGGCCGCCTCTATCGCGTTCGGTGTGAATACACATAGACAGAGACAGCCATTTGCACTCACATTCACACCTATAGGCAATTTAGTGTTTCCAATTAACCTATCCCCACTAGCCTACACTTATTGGAGCATAACTAAGGGAGGATTCAGGGTCACCTGGTCCAGCCCTAACTATATGCTTTAGCAAAAAGGAAAGTTTGAAGCCTAATCTTAAAAGTAGAGATAGTGTCTGTCTCCTGAATCCAAACTGGAAGCTGGTTCCACAGAAGAGGGGCCTGAAAACTGAAGGCTCTGCCTCCCATTCTACTTTTAAATACTCTAGGAACAACAAGTAAGCCTGCAGAGCGAGAGCGAAGTGCTCTAATAGGGTGATATGGTACTACAAGGTCATTAAGATAAGATGGGGCCTGATTATTTAAGACCTTGTATGTGAGGAGCAGGATGTTGAATTCTGGATTTAACAGGAAGCCAATGAAGGGAAGCCAATACAGGAGAAATCTGCTCTCTCTTTCTAGTCCCTGTCAGGACTCTTGCTGCAGCATTTTGGATTAACTGAAGGCTTTTCAGGGAGTTTTTAGGACTTCTTGATAATAATGAATTACAGTCGTCCAGCCTGGAAGTAATAAATGCATCAACTAGCTTTTCAGCATCACTCTGAGACAGGATATTTCTAATTTTAGAGATGTTGCACAAATGGAAGAAAGCAGTCTTACATATTTGTTTAATATGTGCGCTGAAGGACATGTCCTGGTCAAAAATGACTCCAAGGTTCCTCACAGTGTTACTGGAGGCCAAGGTAATGCCATCCAGAGTAATCTGGTTAGATACCATATTTCTAAGATTTTCAGGGCCGAGTACAATAACCTCAGTTTGATCTGAATTAAGAAGCAGAAAGTTAGCGGCCATCCAGGTCTTTATGTCTTTAAGACATTCCTGCAGTTTAACTAATTGGTGTGTGTTATCTGGCTTCATGGACAGATAGAGCTGGGTGTCATCAGCATAGCAGTGTAAATGTATGCTATGTCTTCTAATGATACTGCCTAAGGGAAGCATGTATAATGTAAACAGAATTGGTCCTAGCACTGAACCCTGTGGAACACCATAATTAACCTCAGTGTGTGAAGAGGACTCTCCATTTACATGTACACATTGGAGTCTATTAGATAGATATGATACAAACCATTGCAGCGCAGTACCTGTAATACCTACAGCGTGCTCTTGTCACGGTTCTGGGTCATTTTGACCCAGCATTTTCTGTTTCTTATATTTTGGTGTTTTTATGTATTATGATTTATGCTCTGATTCATTAGTTGTGCTGTTTTTGATTATTATTATTCCTTCAGTCTGTCTCTCAAGTCTGTCTTTGTAAATTGTTTCTTGTTTCCTATTTACTTTGAAGGTCCATGTCTTATGTCAGTGTATTCAGTTTTACTTCCCCTGTCTCGTTAGCCCTAATTTCTCCCAGCTGTGTCTCCCTCCTGTTTCCCATTCCCTGATTACTCCCCTGGCTGTATCCCAATTCAGGGTCTGCAGCCTTAAAGGCTGCATTTTAAGGCCGATTACGTCAGAGCGGCGCGCCGAAGGCTGTCCCAATTCAAAGGCTGCTCGAAATGCGGCCCTCAAATGCGTCCTTCATTTCCTGTGGCGGTGTAGACTTCGTGGCCCAACATATCCCACAATTCATAGCGTGGCAGTCACTGTGGATAATTTTGCCGCAGATGGCAGAAGCGTAGCGGCCGAAGAGTAAACTGTTGAATGTAAGTACTGAATATTATGTCACTTATTTATGTGCAAATGTTTAATAATGAGGAACATTAAAACATTACTGTTGGCCACATGTCGGCAAAGTTATTTGCCATTAGCGATGTTTGTACTTTCAGCGTTTACTTGGTTTTAAAGCCTTTAAAATATAATAATACAATAGCTGACCTTAATCTTACAGAGAATGTGATGATTTTATGGATAATTAAAGTCAGTCATATATCCACAAACACAACAAGCTGAAAGTCAGTGAATGCTGCTCGGTTTGCAGTCCTGAATATCACGGCACAAGCAGGATTCACTGCACTGTTAATGTTAGCTATGTTATATTGCTGCCTCTGTTCGGTGGTGTCGAGCCAAACGGACTTTAACGTGTGTTTGAACGAGCTGACGGTTCACTCGTTAAGCTGAAAGAAAGATGCTTTAATCACAGGAGTCACACATGTGTCCACTGGACCATCTGGGAACTCTTCTTGTTTAGCACTCGTAAGAACACAAACACTAAATCCTCCTTCTCTTGTGCTGTTTTGTAGCAGTGTGTACACCTGAGACTGTCACCTGTCTGTCTGTCCTGCACTCTCTCTCTGTTTCTTTCTCTCTGATTGTGGAATAAAAGTATGAACATGTATTTATAAGTTACACTTGTGTTTGAATCCTGCAGCTTATCACACATTTGATTTCCATGTGTGACAACTGCAAGTGTCCAGAGTGAGGACAGACTGAGGGACCCACTGCTGCACATCATCTGTGAGGCTTTGCACCCCTGATGATCCACCAGGACAAACTCAGCAGTGTGTGAGGAAGAGGAGGAGGAAGAGCCAGCAGCAGCTGACAGATGGAGAGAATAGACAGACTGTTCCCTGTTTGTGAAGGACTGCTAGGAAAGTTTAAAATAACTAATTGTCTGTCCTGAATCAGTCTTATTAGGTAATGTTCAAATAATGTTATCATTCCAGTGTTTTCAGTGTGGGAGAAAGTACTCAGGGCCTTCAAGTTACACACTATGAAAGGCAGCAACAAGTTTAATATTCAGAAACCTAAAGTATGTATCAGCAGCAGAATGGAGCTAAAAATAAATGTTTGTTTCAGTTCTATGAAGCTTTGAGTATTTTGGATTAGTAGCACTGCTGTGTTTGTTGCATCATATTGCTGTAATTGTTTATATGCTTTATATATTCTGAGGTAAGTTGATCTATAGTGTTACATCATATTCTATAAGGATGTTATGTGTTTGTATACTTTCTGCCCAGTTTGACCCATTTAGCAGAAGTCAGCCTGTTTAAGGCTCTGATATCTATTCTGTATGACTTAAAGCAGTTATGGTCTGATTTTCTCACCCAATAAAGGAATATTTCATATATCAGTCTACTCTTCATTCTATCAGAAACAGTTTTCACAGCTCGTACATTTTCTTTTTACACATATATGTAAGCATTGAGCCAAATTTAGTAATGCCAACATACTGAAAGAACAACATTTGTCTCTTATATGTAATACATCTACATATACACTGTCAAAGATACTTGTCTTTGAGTGAAGATTTAAGGTGATAGGAAATATAAATAACTGCAACTTGACTCTTTACTGAAGCTCAGTATTTGGCACAGAGTTCAAACTCACTGCTGCAATAACTTATAATGATAAATATAATAACTGTAATATTGGCCATATTATATTTACATTACCAAAGTGAGATGCTTCAGATACTTATCAAAACACACAAAGCTCATATAACAACAAATAAACAAAATGTTCTCCTTCATTTCTGTCAAATAAAGCTGTATGACACGTTTCCAGCGGTTATTATCATGTTTGCTAGGCAACCTGGGCAGCGTGACGGAGGCTGGACCGTCCCAAATCCACAAGCCTCGCACTTCCGGCCTTAGTGGTCTTTGAGTACGCGGCCCTTGAGGACCGTTAAGGCTGCGTACTTTAAGGCTGCAGACCCTGAATTGGGATACAGCCCCTGTGTTTTTAAGCCCTGTGTTTTCCTATGCTCTCTGTTGTGTTGTACTTTCTACATGCTGTGTATTTGTCATGTTCCAGTGTTTCTGTTCCAAGTTTTGTTTTGGGGTGGCTGTAGCTCAGGAGGTAGAGCAGGTCACCTACTGATCAGAAGGTTGGTGGTTCGATCCCTGGCTCCTCCAGTCTGCATGTCGAGTATTCTTGGGTAAGATACTAACCCCAAGTTGCTCTCTGATACATCTATCGGAGTGTGAATGTGTTTAGACAGCACTAAGTTTAGAGAAAGTGACTGGGTGAATGTGGCATGTTGTATAGAGTGCTTTGAGCACTCCGGGAGAGTAGAAAAGCGCTATATAACAATCCATTTTGCTTTTGTGAGAGTTATTTTTAAGGAGATTTTTCCAGCAATAAAGCTGCGTTTTGAGTTCCAGTCCCGTCTTTGAGAATCCTGCATTTTGGGTCCTTTTTCCTGCCTGCCACACAGCCTATTACCTATGACAGAATGACGCGACCACTACATGGACCCAGCAGCACCTCTTCCCATCTGATGAGCTTTGGGAGGATATAATTTATTCTGTGAATAAGTTATGTGACCCGGCCCATTGAATCCATCACCGAGGAGGAAGCGACGGACGCGCCACCAGCGCGTCACCCCACAGCCAGACTTCAGGATGTCAAAAGGACACTTTTTCTGTTTCTTTGGACCTTGGGATTGTTTATTCTGGGGCTATGTTTTTTGAGTCTGAAGCTCAGTCAGCTGCCCAGCCTGAAGCTCAGTCAGCTGCCCAGCCTGAAGCTTAGTCAGCTCCTCCTCCAACAGCTCCATTTTCATCACAACCACCACTCCAGCCCTCAGTTCAGCCAGCTGTCCAGTCGCCCTTAGCAGCCCGGTCTCTTGTGTTGCCACTAGTCCAGCCATTAGCACGGCCTGCACCTCAGCCATTTCTTTTGTCATCATTTCAGTCTGTAGCTCGGCCATTAGCTCGACTGCCTGCTCAGTCCCCTGCAGATCAGCCGTTAGTTATCGGCTCAGGTTGCAGCTCAACAGCCAATTCAGCCACCATCTCCACCCACTCATTCTAAGGAGGGAGATAGCCCTATGAAGACACTTGTTGTTTCTCAAGAGCTGGCCTATTTAGAGACTGTTACACTCTACAGGGCCTCCCCAGAGGCTGAGTTTCAGCCCTCAGTTAACTCTGGACTCCTGGACACGAAGAAGCCAGTGCAACCTGTTTTTCCTGGGAGCTCAACAGGGCTGTCTCAGCCATTGGTCTCTGCTTGAGAGCTCAGAGGAGTTAACTCTGCCATCTCCATTCTATGCTGGAAGCTCTAGTGAGCTCATTCGGCCAGCTAAGGACTGCATCCTGCTGTTACTGCCTGAGCAGAGCCACTGCCTTGTGCAGGTCCAACCAGCTTTGTCCCTGCCAGAGGTTTCTGCGCCTGCTGGTCCCGTCTTGTCTCCGCCAGACGATTGTTTCATCCGTCTTCAGTTTCTGCTGGAGGGTCCGAGGGATTGCTTCAGCTGTCTTCAGTCTCCGCTGGAGGGTCCGAGGGATCCATCCAGCCTGCAGTGCCACCACCTGCTCCTTCGTTTGCGGCTGCCACGCCCTCGTCTGGTCCTGCCTCGTCTGGTCCTGCGGTTGCCACACCACCGCCTCGTCCATGTCTAGCTCAGTGTCGGCGGCCACCTTCCAGGTCGCTTGCTGAACTTCTTCGCTGGCGCAGACAGCCTCCGGACCTGTTTCGACGCCGCTGCAGTCTGCCCTGCGGTCGGCCTCTGGACCTGTTTCATCTCTGTCGCTGGCCTCCGGGTCGGCCAAGTGAACTGCTCACACTTTTGTGCTGTCGGCCCCCGGGTCGGCCTCCTGAACGGTCTCAGTGGACTCTAGTTTGGTTAGGCTCTTTCGTGCTGTACTTTCTACATGCTGTGTGTTTGTCGTGTTTCAGTTCCTCTGTTCCGAATTTTGTTTTGTTTTTGTGAGAATTATTTTTAAGGAGATTTTTCCAGCATTAAAGGTGCGTTTTGAGTTCCTTTTCCGTCTTTGAGAGTCCTGCATTTTGGGTCCGTTTTCCTGCCTGCCACACAGCCTATTTTGACAGCTCTAATAGGATATTATGGTCGACAGTATCAAATGCTGCACTGAGGTCTAGCAGGACAAGCACAGAGATGAGTCCACTGTCAGAGGCCATAAGAAGATCATTTGTAACCTTCACTAAAGCTGTTTCTGTGCTGTGATGAGCTCTGAAACCTGACTGAAACTCTTCAAATAAGCCATTCCTCTGCAGGTGATCTGTTAGCTGTTTGACAACTACTCTTTCAAGGATGTTTGATATGAAAGGAAGGTTGGAGATTGGCCTATAATTAGCTAAGACAGCTGGGTCTAGAGATGCTTTTTGAGTAAAGGTTTAACTACAGCCAGCTTGAAGGCCTGTGGTACATAGCTGATTATTAGAGATAGGTTGATCATATTTAAGATTGAAGCATTAATTAATGGCAGGACTTCTTTGAGCAGTTTTGTAGGAATGGGGTCTAAAAGACACGTTGATGGTTTACTGAAGTTAACTCAGAAAGATCAATTGGAGAAAAAGAGTCTAAATGAATATCAAGGGTACTGAAAGTAGCTGTAGATAATATTACATCTGTGAGATAATTGTAAGTAATTTTTTCTCTAATGGTTAAAATTTTATTTGTGAAGAAGTTCAAGAAGTCCTTACTAGTTAATATTAAAGGAATGTTTGGCTCAACAGAGCTCTGACTTTTTGTCAGCCTGGCTACAGTGCTGAAGAGAAACCTAGGGTCGCTCACAGTGGACATAGATGGATTCTTTCACTCTTCTTTCCTCCCCTTTCACTCCTTTCACCAGATGGTTTGAAAGAGGAGTAAAAGAAGCCATCCATGTCCACTGTGAACGACCATCTTTGAACAGAGGTGGTGGTTTACGACACCAGCTGTCTGCCATATTTAATCCTGTTTTGAGATTCTTCCCAGGCACCTTAACGTCCACTCACATCCTGGCCATTTGACCTCAGTAAATCCCATGATAGGGTGGGGCTACTTTTTACAGTGGGTTCACCCGAAACCTTGGCTGATTTTTACCCACACCCGCTTTCACACCTTGGCTCATTTGATTAGGTAGAGGATCAATAGGGGACCATGACCCTCTCAGGGACACTCCCATAGGTCTTAAAATCTGGGACTGAAGAAGCCTCTCGGATGAAATGTCTTCAAGGAAACTTAAAGAAGTCCACATGCTTTTCTTTCCAAGGTATTTAGACAACTATTACATGTTGCCAGGTAGAGTAGAAAATTTACCATCTGTATTTAAGTATCATCTGACACATATCACCTCTCTTAAACAAATGTCAGAGCAATTAAAAAATGTAAGTTTGTTAAATAAGATAGAAGTTAGTGACATTTGCAAATGTTTTGTTTAAAAGAATGAATCTTTTAGGTCCCTGACCTAATTTCTCAGTTGGAGCTCTAATCAATCCATCCATCCATCCATTTTCTTCCGCTTATCCGGGGCTGGGTCGCGGGGGCAGCAGCCCAAGCAGAGAAGCCCAGACCTCCCTCTCCCCAGCCACCTCCTCCAGCTTATCCGGTTCCCAGGCCAGCCGAGAGATATAATCCCTCCAGCGTGTCCTGGGTCTGCCCCGGGGCCTCCTCTCAGTGGGACATGCCCTGAAAACCTCGCCCAGGAGGCACCCAGGGGGCATCCTTGTCAGATGCCTGAACCACCTCAACTGGCTCCTTTCGATGTGGAGGAACAGCGGCCCCAGATAGCAAGGAAACATTGAAACAATGTTGAGTCAATATCAGGCGACGTCATTGAAGCAACGTTGAAGTGTGACGTTGACCCAACATCACTCTTGCACCCATTTTTAATGTTGAAACAACGTCAGGTTTTGATGTTGAATCAATGTTGAAACCTGACATTGATTCGACGTTATATTTTCTAACACTGTTGACATTGAAACAACGTCAGATTCTGATATTGAAACACTGTTGAGCTATGGTGTTGATTTTCCACCTCTTTCGCACAGTTGCTTTTTATTGAAAAAAAACAAAAAACCAAAAAAGGTCAATAGACATGTATCATTTGCAAAATACTTTATTAAAAGACAAAGTTTCCTATTTACATTTCTATGTTTCACGTCACTTTTTATTATTTACTCCGGGATGGGGATGGATGATGTGCTTCCTGCGCGCCACCCATACGATCTGGAGCATATCTGAGCCATTTCTGGACTGCTTGAGCAAAGACCAACTCAGACATAGAGTTCGCCCCTACCTGCTGCGCCAGGCCATCTAGGACAAAAAATAGACACACACACACAAAAAGGGAATTAGAGCACATGAATAAGCTCTTGTTAATTGTCTTCAGCAGGGAGAAAGTATGTAAACTCCTAGGCTGATAAACATGAAAGTCACCAGGCGGAAATCAGCAAACTGCCACATTTGATTCCCAAAGAGCTATAAGCTGAAAATGTGATATGTCTTAGCATGGTGTGCCGTGTATCCTTTAAAAAAAAAAAAGAAAACATGGGTCCTCGGGCTGTACAAAGTGTACAACCCGAGGACAAAACAAGCCGAAGACCAAAGACTCCATCTCCAGATTAACCGGACATGAAAGTCTTGTTATTAAGAAAGACAAAGTAATATAGCAAAAAACAGACATAGGAAATGTGAAACGCACCCAGCACATCAATTGATCCCTTTATTGTTCACTTTAGGCTCATAAAACTACAATGTTAAAACTTACCAAATATGCATCTGCACAGTGCTGTCTCTTTAAATGCCCTTTTTTGCTTTGTCTGGTCCTTGTTTTTTTCCCCTGTCCAGTTGAGTACAGAGGCCAGCTCCTTTGTAATGGCATAAACCATTACACGGCGGACTCGCACCTCCAGTGTGGTCCAGCAGCACCAATCAACGCAAAGCGTCTCACCTATAGACACATTTTATGAGATGGAATTAGCGTGTCTCATGTCTTAAATGTGTATGCAAGTGCTTGTGTGTTTACTTCATGTAATTGATGATAGAAACATGTCATTTAGTTTTCCCTAAAGCCTGATTTTCAAGTCATACAAAGAATAAACCAAAGTATTGGCAGTGCAATGTATTTCTATTCCCTTTTGTTGGATATTCATTTGTTAGTTCTTGTAACTGCTAAAAGTGTTTACTAGTTTTTGCCTGTCACATATATTTGTTATACCATGTAAACTGTGAAATTCCAAGATTTTCAAACTTGCCTTGTAATAGTGGCCTCACAGAGTCTCTGGAATCTACAGAAAAAAAAATCACAACAAGATGACATTCAGGAGTATAAACTGGTGTTGTGAAGATAAGAGTACAATGACATTGTGATGCAGCTTTAAAGCTTTTTTAAAAGCATACCATCTATAGGGAAGACATCAGACTCTGCATGCTGGGGAGATCGCAAAGCTGTGTCGGTTTGTGCCGGAGTGGCGAAAGGTGCCGGAAGCTGGGTGGGGCATTATGATGGTTGCTATCAGTGGGCTGGGGGGCAGACTGCGGAGTGATGAGGGCTGTTTAGAAAAAGATAATTTTTTAAGTATTTAAGAATACAGACAACTTGTCAAAAAAGTTTCCTCGTGTCAGACACAGATATGTACACAGACACTAGACAGTATTTTATTACCTGGTATTTTCACTCGAGGGGCCTGGGGAAACCGTTTTTTTGTAGGCTGCTCATCCTCTGAGTCCGTATATGTGTACAGGGGATTTGGTCTAAAGAAAAGAAATTAAAAACGGTCTTAAGTAATTGTAAATATGCTTTTGGCATATTGTTTCCTAAAGTTAGTTTGATTTCTAACAACACACACAGGAAACAGAGACGTGCAAGAAGGTACAGTATACAATGAATTTTTGAAGTGCACAAGTGTACACGGCTTTGCATTTTTAAAAAGTTTACAAACTTCCACTTTTTGGACTATATTATGTGGTGATATTGCAGTATGCAAGCACCACAGATATGTATAAAAGACAAGATCATAAATTCTTAACAATCAAAGATATGTTTGTGAATATAAAGGTTTTACTTGTGCTTTCTTTTAAGACTGGTCTGGGTTTCTTCTTCGGACTGAAGGTCAGACGTATCACAGCGTTCACGTGGATATCTCTGAAGACTGCGTTCTGCTTCGTGAAATGTGCCTGGAAATACAAACACAATGTACGGCCAGACATACATTACCTGTGGACAAAAGGTGCAAACGCATAGAAAAATCAGCGGTTTCAAAAATACGCTGGTACGTGTGGACGTAGCCTTATTCATTATTCAAGGCACAAACGGAAAGTCATGTACGCGTGCAACGTAAAGTTAGGTGAGCGTGCAACGTACAGTCACGCATGCTGCGTGAGCATTCAAACTGAGTCTAAAGTTTTCGTGTGCGCATTGAAGCGAGTGCTCTCCAATCATCAAAAGTAACAAAGTCATTGAACACGTTTATACAGTTAACTTTATGTTTATCAATCATATATCACAGATTTAGAATTTTTTGTAGTACTAAGCAACTACAGAGCGAAAGTCTGGGTCAAGCGCCGAGGCGACGGCAAGAACACAGGAAACCTCGAAGCGTTAAAGCTAGCTTTGTAAGGGAATATAACGAAGAAATTATGAAACAAAAATGTTTTCTTTGTTGATATACTTTGTTCGCAGTGCAATTTATTTGTTGCCGGATTGTAAGAAGTAGACACAATTTAAATAACAGTAAAAAAAAAACTTGTTAATGTTGTACATTAACAAGTTTTTTTTGCAAACATGGAAATACCGAGTAGGAAAAAAAATCATTCATTCTTACCTTATACTAATCATGGTGCAGGCCAGTGCAGTGCATGAACTGATGCCTTCTCCGGTCAATTCCGCTGAGAGTAAATTAAATGTCCCGCTCTACTGTAGAAGACAATGAATACCGGGGGAGGGGGGGGTGTACCAATGTGAGAGGGGTGCTGCGGAATAGTCCAAGTGATCGCTGCTTTAATTTCCCGGTCAACTATACATAAATTGCACGTAGACACGATTTTTTAAAGCTGGTGAACTAGACCAAGTCATTGATAACAAATGAACAATAAATCTACTTTCTCTGGTACTTTATACCCGATCAGTTGCAATGCAATTTAATGCTCAACTACAAATCGATGGTTTTTGATGGTGACCGGAGCCGAATGATCGTCAACTATAAATAGACGTTTTCTCGACGTTGTTGTTGTCACCTGGTCGACTATAAATAGATCAAATATCAATGACAAAAAAACAACGGTGAATCAACATCGTTACAACGTCTCTATAGTAAGACCGTCGGTTTACCACAGTATTTCAATGTTGTTACAACATTGGCATTTCAACCCCGACCATATACGACGGTTCGGATGAAAAATCAACATAGATTCAATGTCGTCTTGCTATCTGGGGCTCTACTCTGAGCCCCTCCCGAATGGCCGAACTTCTCACCCTATCTCTAAGAGAGAGGTCAGCCACCCTTCGGAGGAAGCCCATTTCCGCCGCTTGTATTCGCGATCTCATTCTTTCGGTCACTACACACAGCTCGTGACCATAGGTGAGGGTAGGGACGTAGATCGACCGGTAAATTGAGAGCTTCGCTTTTACACTCAGCTCTCTCTTCACCACAACAGACCGGTACAGCATCCGCATCACTGCAGCCACTGCACCAATCCGTCTGTTGATCTCCGGCTCCCTTCTCCCATCACTTGTGAACAAGACCCCGAGGTACTTAAACTCGTCCACTTGGGGCAGGGTCTTGTCCCTGACCCGGAGTGGGCACTCCACCCTTTTCCGGCTGAGGACTATGGCCTCAGATTTAGAGGTGCTGATTCTCATTCCCACCTCTTCACACTCAGCTGCGAACCTTTCCAAGGCCAGCTGGAGGCCATCACCTGATGAAGCCAACAGGACCACATCATCTGCAAAAAGCAGAGATGATATCCTGAGACCACTGAAGTGAAAGCCTTCCGCCACTTGGCTACACCTGGAAATTCTGTCCATAAAAATTATGAACAGAATCGGTGACAAAGGGCAGCCCTGGCGCAGCCCATCACCCACCAGCAACAAGTCCGACTTATTGCCGGCTATGCGGACCAAGCTCTTGCAACGGTCGTATAAGGATTGAATGGCCCGTAGCAATGGGCCAGACACCCCATACTCCTGGAGCACCCCCCACAGGACCCCCCGAGGGACACGGTTGAATGCCTTCTCCAAGTCCACAAAACACACGTAGACTGGTTGGGCAAACTCCCATGCACCCTCAAGTATCCTCGAGAGGATAAAGAGCTGGTCCAGTGTTCCGCGACCAGGACGAAAACCGCATTGTTCCTCCTGTATCTGAGGTTCGACTAACGGACGGACTCTCCTCTCCAGCACCCTTGCATAGACTTTCCCAGGGAGGCTGAGGAGTTTGATTCCCCTGTAGTTGGAACACACCCTCCGGTCCCCTTTCCTAAAGATGGGGACCACCATCCCGGCCTGCCAGTCCAGGGGTACTGCCCCTGATCTCCACGCAACATTGCAGAGACGTGTCATCCAAGACAGCCCTACAACGTCCAGAGCCTTCAGGAACTTGGGGCGGACCTCATCAACACCAGGGGCTCTGCCACCAAGTAGTTGTTTAACTGCCTCAGTGACCTCGCCCTCAGAGATTGGCGGGTCATCCCCTTCGTCCCCAGACTCTGCTTCCACCATGGAAGATGTGCCAGTGGGATTGAGGAGATCCTCGAAGTATTCCTGCTACTGCCTGACAATTTTCTCAGTTGAAGCCAGCAGCACTCCACCCGCACTACACACAGTGCAGGTAGAACACCGCTTTCCCCTCCTGAGTCGCCCGATGGTTTGCCAGAATCTCTTTGAGGCAGTCCGAAAGTCTTTATCCATGGCCTCTCCGAACTCCTCCCACACCCGAGTTTTTGCTTCCGCCACTGCCTGCGCCGCATTCTGCTTGGCCTGTTGGTACCTATCAGCTGCCTCCGGAGTCCCACAGGCTAACCAAGCCCGGTAGGACTCCTTCAGCTTCATGGCTCCATGAGAGGCACCAACTACCTTGCGGCCGCAGCTCAGTGCAGCGGCTTCGGCAATGGAGGTGCTGAACATGGTCCATTCAGACTCAATGTCCCCAGTCTCCCTCAGAATGCTGTTGAAGCTCTGCCGGAGGTGTGAGTTGAAGATCTTGCAGACCGGGGCCTCTGCTAGACGTTCCCAGCACGCCCTCACTGTACGTTTGGGGGCGCCAGGTCTGTCCAGCGTCTGGTGGGCCTGCAGGAAGATGGGCCCATGTCCCTTTTTCGGGCTGTGCCTGGCCAGGCCCCATGGACTAATGCCTGGCCACCAGACACTCACACTCGGGCACCCTCCCCAGGCCTGATTCCAGGGCGGGGCCCCCGGTAACCCTATCCTGGTCTTTTCATAGGGGTCTTCTGAATCGCTCTTTGTCTGGTCCCTCACCCAGGACCAATTTGCCATGGGAGACCCTACCAGGGGGCAAAAGCCCCCATACAACATAGCCCCTGGTATCCCTGGGACACACAAACCCCTCCACCATGATAAGGTAGCGATTCACGGAGGGGAGCTCTAATCAAGTTATAACTGTTCTAAGACTGTAACTTTGAAATGATATTAATGATTTGGGACATGGGAAAAGAACTACACTGGACATCACCCGGTTATATATATATATATATATATATATATATATATATATATATATATATATATATATATATATACTGTATATAGTTCATAGGAAAAAAACACAAGCCATGCAGGGTCCCATCTGCCGATTTCCAAACCCTACAGGCCCTGCTTCTAATATCTTGATTGGTAAACAAAATGGACACCTCCAGAGATTGCTTCATTAGCTTTGCAGCTGGAACAGCTTCAACTCTTCTGGGAAGGGTTTCCACAAGGGTTAGGACTGTGTTTATAGGAATTTTAGACCATTCTTTCAAAGTGCATTTGTGAGGTCTTTACAGTCCCGTGGCAGCTTTACTTGGATGGAGCTGCTCGGTCGTGGAAACCCATTCCGTGAACCTCTCCATGCATTGTTATTGGGCTAATCTGAAGGCCACATGAAATTTGGAGGTTTCTAGCCACTGACTCTGCAGAAAGTTGGCAACCTTGGTGCACCATGTGCCTCACAGTCTGCTGAACTCGCTCTGTGATTTTACGTAGCCTACCACTTTGTAGTATGGTTGATGTTATTCCTAATCGCTATCACTTTGCTATAATACTACCACTAACAGCTGACTGCGGAATATTTAGTAGCAAAAATATCTGTGTTCTCAGTCATTCAGGTCATCGTAGTCTAAGGAGCTTGGAAAGAAAAGCGTCTGGACTTCTTTAAGTTGCTTGAAGATGTTTCACCTCTCATCCGAGAAGAGAAATGATGAACTAAAGAAGCTTCTCGGATGAGAGGTGAAACATCTTCAAGCAACTTAAAGAAGTCCAGACGCTTTTCTCTCCAAGCTCCTTAGACTATTTAGTAGCAAGGAAATTTCACGACTGAACTTATTCCACAGGTGGCATTCACTGAGCTCCTGAGAGTGAGTTATTCTCTCACAAATAAAAAACAGTCTGCATACCTAGGTGTTTGATTTTACACACCTGTGGTCATGGAAGCAATTGGAACACTTGAATTTGATGATTTGGATTTCTGTGGGAATTTTGGCAATACAGTGATCCCTCGCTATATCGCGGTTCACCTTTCGTGGCCTCGCTGTTTCGCAGAATTTTTTGGGGCAATTTTGCATGCTTTTTTTTTTTTTTTTTTAAACAATGCTTTGTGTTCTGCGTCCTGATTGGCTGTAGACCATTGTCAGTCAATCTCGTGCCGTGTCTCCTGTACAGTACAGAATGCGTTCAGCTTGTCAAATTTACACAAATCTTCGCTAGCAGTGTGACTCTGAAGTGCTGTACTGTATGTTTGTATGTTTTCTCCCCAACAAGAGAGAAAAGTGAAAATGTTCATGTCTGAGAAAAGTGTATAAAGTGTGTAGTGAGGGGTTTTACAGCCCTAAAACATCTATAATAATAATTTTAGATAAATAAAGTTGGCTACTTTGCTGATTTCACCTATCGCGGGTTATTTTTAGAACGTAACGTAAACGAGGGACCACTGTATAGTATATATGACAATGGGTATTGGCAGGAAAAGGATTGGACAATCTGAGTCTGACTAATTTATCAGTTGATAACTGCTAACTCTTGTGGCCATGGGTGAGATACTGCACAGAAACACATTGGTTTGGCCATTTTAGCCTAAGTTGGATAAAACAAATAAATCCCTACTCAAACCCACAAATCAGTCAAAGCAATTTAGTGTTTTCAATGATCTTTATTAAAGTAAACTCTACACTTTTACTATTGCTTTTATTTTTTTGTCTTTGCACTCTCAATTAGAACCTTTTGCAATCAGCACATATACAACTTTTCAATCGAACTACACTTTTGAGAAATACAAAAATATCACAGTACATTTTCTACTACGTCACCTTCACCTGTGAGGTCCAGAACCAATGAGCCAGTTTCAGAACCACAGCAGCTGCCTGGACTGTGTCAACATGTCTTGAAGTAACAGCACCATGGGCTATGAGCTAACCACATCGAAGAAGAGGGCCACTCAAACACACTGTGTCATATGTGTCTGGTAACTGTCTTGAAGAGTGTTGAGGCTTAAGTGGACCAGAAAACTGAAAACAAAGAAGACAGCACTTTCCAGAGCAAAACCAAAGCCATGTCTGATTAAGAGAACGTGGTGCCAAAGTAATAGTCTCAGAACATTTGGGTTTTAGATGATTAGCTACACTGTACATGTGTGACAGTGTATACAAAGCATGAGCAGCATATAATTCAGGACCTCGGACAACCTAAAACGCTAAGCTGATATGGTGACTGGTACTGATTACACTGTAATAGATGTCAGTGTAATCTGCAGAGAAAACAAATGTGGTTGAAAGGTGAGATAGCGATGTCTGGGACTTGTCCACTGTGTATGGTTTGCACTAAAAATGTACAATTGCTGAACCAAATTCCTAGCCTTCAAAAACAGGCACATGAATAATAAAGCACACATTTCAGTTTTGTGTGGCTTATCTGGGTTTTTCTGAGTGCGGCCAGAAAGTTTTTCTTTTACACTTCAATCATCCAAACAGTGGTTTTAGTTCTGTTTGGTGCATCAGAACAAGGCAAATGCACTCCATATCACTGGACAAACGAAAGGCTTATAAAGGAGTGTTTACACGGTATGTTTGGCTTTTACAATATGGAAAACTTTGGATGAAAAAGGATGTGGATCAGTCAAATGGACAATGCTGCTTCCAATAGGTCTGCCATCCACATCCACACTGCTGTATTCCGTGCATTTAAACTAGTCAGTGCTTTAGATGCGGTGAAGGAGGGCTGGATGCATGATTTTAATATTTATGGTCATGCTATTCTAATTTCTTTTTATTACATTTTAGTCAGGAGTCTGTTTAGTAGCTGTGTTTAGACAGCATTGTAAACTAGATTAAGCAAATCTAGTTTGCCTTAAAGCATTTTTCTATTTATATAAAAGATCTATTAAATGTTCTGACAGCTGCTGGAAATCTAGGGATTCTATATTGGAAAATTATTTTAAAACAAACAAACAACTTAGCCCAAATGGGACTGATAAGGTGTTTTGACTGTTGGACAGTGTAGCTCGAGAAGGCCTTGCAGACATTGTTTGCCTAAGCAGTGGTGAGGTGGCCTCTGGTTTTGGTCTGGAGCTGTCACATGTCACTTCTCAGGCAGGCTAAAATGTACAAATGTATCCCACATAACAGAAAAAGCACCTTCAGCATTCCCTCACTCTCGTCCCATTCCTATTTGCTTACGTGTCATAGCCTATTACAAAGTATCAAAAAAAGATTAAACAAAATACTGAAAAATCCTCACCAATAGGGACAATAAAATGCTTCATATTAAACTTTTTTTTTCTTCTCACAAATCATTGTTTTGTCCCACACTGTAATGATTCAAATCCATGGTGACAAGACTCTGGTGAGTGAAGCATCTACCACTACACAGGAATGTTGCAGCATAAAAATAACTCACGCAGTGGTTTCCTTTAAAACAAAACTAAAAACAGAATACAAAACAGTGAAAATGAAGTGAGGATGAGGGGGAGAGATCCCTGTCAGTCTTAAGTTGAGGAGAAATGAAGAAAGGAAGGAGTACACTGGAATTCCACATTTACATAACGATAAACAATGATAAAACATCAGCCAGGAAGAGCAGGTAAGTGACCAGGCTTCTTCACAACGCTCTGGTGGACAAACAAAAAAAAACAAAAGTAAGTCTGTGAATTGGGGAATGGGAGTCGATTGCACTGCCTATGTGCGCTTCACTGAGTCCTCGGAGCAGGGAGCAATGGCCCTAACAAAATCACACGTAAGTGTGGTCAGCTCAGTGCAGTGGCAGTAGCTATGCTGGAGGCTGGATGGGACTTCTTGGCCCAGGCTGACGCCGAGCAGATTTTGAGTGTGCTGCTCACGGAGAGAAGGTTGCCATCTCCAGGGATATACGCTGCCATAGTTCCTTGGTCTGTTTGCCCCTTTTCAGGTTCTGCAGCACATCATTAAACTGCATCATACCCACAGGAGTCAGACAGAAAGCACCTCGTGCGCTGCGGATCATGTTGACAAAGTCATCGTAGTCAGCAGGTGTCAGGTGGATGAGCCGGTGGTGAATATGCTGCAGAGAGAAAAGGAGGTGACACTGGACAATGTAGCCTGAACCTTCCTATTTAAGTGGAGCTACTCACACATAACACATGCTGGACTATAATTTACAACAGTGTTTCTAAAAAGCTAGGTCACTGTAAAATTCAACCAACTTACAGATGTGCTTAAATGATTTACAACCCAAGTCCAAAAAAACTAAAATGTAAATTTAAAAAAGAATGATTTTCTAATCTTATAAACCCAAATATTATTGACAATCGAACAAAAAGAACCTCCAAAACATGTCAAATGTTTAAGCTGAGACATGTTACTGACCTGCCGCCATTCAACCTCGATTACTTTCAAAATGTTCATATAGCTGTTTCTTTTCAGCTTTTAGTTGCCCAGTTCATTTTAAATTTGATGACATGAAGATTTTCTCAGTTTAAACATTTGATATGTTTTTAATGCTCTACTGGGAATAAATTATGGCTTTATGAGATTAACAAGTCATTGTGTTCTGTTTGAACTGATATTTTACACAGCATCACAAACTTTTGGAACTGGAGCTGTAAATCTACATAATTGCTCGGTGCAGCCTCCACAACATCTTGTGTATTAATTGACAATTAGCTGCTGGGAGGATATGTCAGTCACTATGAACTGGCTGGAAAAAAAATACAGAAAATATGTAAAAAAAAAAAAAAAAAAATCGGCAATGGAGTCAGAGTATTATCAGATTCAGGTTATCACAACAGATTCCCAATTGGTCATGCAATAGAAAATTTCTGTTATTCTCATTTAAAGTGCTGCAGTGCTTATGCGTACGCTCAGTTGTGGCATCGTAATGGAAACTTCCACTCAACAGTCTAGAACTAGCTCAGCTGAAGAAAACAACTCTCTTTTGCAGGCGCTGATAATGCCAAGGGCATGAAACAGAGTACTCGTTGTAGTGGAGTGTTTGTTAGGTTTCATAGCGAGCCGCGTGAGGTGGTATGATCAGTTTGTTACTTCCTCCCTTTTTGTGAATGTATAAAGGAGTGGGAGCTCCACTTCCGTCTCAGAGACTGCATGACAGCATCTTGCTGGATGTACTCTCTCTCGTGTGCATGATAATAAACAGTGTTGATTATAGTAACCGTGTCTGCAGACTTGTTGATTAAAATTTCCACGACAGTCACTTGGGCCTGCGAACACATGTAGACAAATATTGGCCGAACCTGGCTTTTTACAACAGCTCTATCGTGCTTTCCCTTATCTGATACTTTTTACTCTCCTTACTGAAAAGCTTTGTTTTACTTTATTTGACTGAATTACATTTTTGGCTGTAAAAGATTTTAATTACTTATAAATATGAGATACTTGTGGGAATCAGTCCTGCAGCCCAACCTGCATTACTCTTTGTCATCAACCCCATTATGAATACAGTGGTCCCTCGCTATATCGCGGTTCACCTTTCATGGACTCGCTGTTTCGCAGATTTTTTTGTGCAATTTTGCATTTTTTTTTAACAGCGCATTGTGTTCTGCGTCCTGATTGGCTGTAGACCACTGTCAATCAATCTCGTGCCGCGTCTCCTGTACAGTACAGAATGTGTTCAGCTTGTCAAATTTACACAAATCTTCGCTAGCAGTGTGAGTCTGAAGTGCTGTACTGTATGTTTGTATGTTTTCTCCCCAACAAACGCAACAATGTCGATGAAACATTTTGCACTGTCAGCGGCAGCTGGGGGTGTCTTTGGTTTGATCCTATAATACTGGACTTATTTTTCTACGAAGGTTTGAACTTTGAGAGTTTAAACAAGAGAGTAAAGTGTGAAAATGTTTATGCCTGTGTGAGAAAAGTGTATAAAGTGTGTAGTGAGGGGTTTTACAGCCTTAAAACATCTATAATAATTGTAAAAAATAAAGTTGGCTACTTCGCGGATTTCACTTATCGTGGGTTATTTTTAGAACGTAACACCCGCGATAAACGAGGGACCACTGTATTGCGGTGAATATGATGTACCTGCAGATAGGCTTGCTGGCAGCGCTGGACAAGTTGTTGGAAAGCAGGTGTTCGAAGATGGGCATGGATGTGGGCAGGGTTCAGCCTTTGCAAGGCCTCCATGATTAACTCCTGCAGGACAAATGGACTGAGGACGCCTTTTGCTGCTCCAACACAGAACTGGTACACATAGTTGACTCCTGGCAGGACGGAAAGAGAGAGAGAAGTCTGCTTTGAGCCATGTAGACAGGAAGGAGTAACAGTGATTAAGATGGAGGTAGGAGTCAACTGATCCAGGGATTGCTGCCTGAGTTGACTCCTACCTCTGTCTTAATCAGATTTGCATTCAACTTCAGCCAACACACAGATCATCTATAAAATTTCAAATAATAAATCAACTGTGGAAGAGATTAAAAAAAAACGACACAGATTACAATTTAACTGAAAATGACCATGGAGCGATTAATCCTGTTATCTCTTGAAATGCTCTTAAAGCAGTCTAAAGAGGAAAGCTTATAGCTAAGCCAGCATCAATTAAAATAGCTAAAAAGGACACATACACAAAAGAAGAAGACTAAATGTCTGAAACTGAATGACATGTGACCCTTCATTATTTCCTTTTTAAAAGGACCCTTCATTATTTAATTTGATCCTTTTGCTACGTCAGGAAGAGGAAGCTGTGGACTGGAGTGAAGCCTGTTTATTTGTCTTCATGGTTGGGTTGTTAGGCATATGAATGGTTACAGCATCAGTGCCAGAGATACCGGCAGGATGAACAAACTAATCCGCAGAGCTGAAAGCATCACTGGTCAGAATTTGCAGGCGTTCCAGTCAGTGAGGGACAGGAGGTCACTGAGCTAACTGCCCTCCATCATGGACAACCCATCACACCAAAATCCACTCCACATGTCGAGGCAGCAGAGCTCCTTTTCCCTCAGTCCGATTCACACTTACTGCCATAAAGAATGCTTCAGGAAATTCCTGCCACTCTCTATAAAACTGTACACTAACTGTTTTTCTGTGACAGAAGAGTCCACACATAGTTATCGGTTTTACCCTTTCTTCTTTTTCACATAGTTTAGTAATACAGTTTGCACTACTCTCTTGCACAGTGTCAGTCTTACTTCATTTTTACTTTTGGTTTTTTTTCTCTCCCCATTATTGCATATGTAACATTTTTGCACTCTCTTACAGTATAAGGCCCTCATTATGCACCTGTGGCACTTTTATTCAAGTTGGTTGCTTATTAAATGTAAACTGTACTCTTTCTATTCTTTATCCTTGTGCTGTAACAACTATTTCCCTTATGGGATCATCGTTCCCATCCATCCGCCACAGAGAGTTCAGGCTATGTTGAAAAATAAAGATTGTCATAGCACATTAGAATTTTACAATCTCTGTTCTCATATACCTTATTTCCATTTATTTTTCCAAATGTTTCAATACATTGTTGCATCTATTTGCCATTTCCCAGCAAAATGCAAAGAAATAACGGATGGCTTAAGACCTAGAACATTACTATATAATTGAAGGCTTTACTTTTTTGTATTTGTTTTTCAAAACTGGCTTCTGTAGCAAGTATTTCTTTTATTATCTTACTTCCCTGATTTCAAACAGAATGCAAATATGTGTCCAGGTCAGTGCAGCCAGAGATGTCCCTTTATTTGGTAAAGTCTCACCTAGCCTGGCAGCAAGTCCCAGCAACCATTTGACGTCCTCAGTATAAGGAGGGCTCCTGGAGAAGTTGTTGGGATGGTCATTGTGAGCCCTTCTGCCCAACATCTCTAATGCCAACATGCCTTTACAAAAGACAAGGAATACATATTGGTTAACAATGCAGACTACTTAGACTAACATATAATCAGAGAACATAAGCTACTCACCAACTCTATAAGCAGAATGCAAGTAGTGCAGGCCTTGTTGGCTAATGGGCTGGCTGTGCTGCTCATCTTCTGCTGGGAAAGGACTGCTGACCAAGGAGCCAGGCTGAGAGGATAGAGAGGGCAGAGACGCTCCCTGGATGGCCTGGATGGTGGGGCCAGGGTGAACACCACCAACTACAACATTTTAACAGACACAGTACATTGGTTAGCAATGACAAAATACAATTGTTGTGAAAAGTTTACATTCACTAATCAAGGGCATGAATGTACCTTCAGTGGCTTTAAAACCCCCCAAAAGTTTACGTTTATTTTAGGTTTTCTCCAATTCACACATGGTCAAAAATATACATTTATGCTCAAATACATACATACAGTCAAGTTGTTTAATACGTGGTGCTGAAGGTTCTGCAATCGCAGTTCACTACAACGGGTACTTTCTTTTTGGAGCATAAAAAGGTTCAGTCCGAACAGTCCGAAGAACTAAGAAGGAGAATGAGGATTTAAACAAGGAAAGTCTTTTGGAGCTATTTCTAAACAACTGCAGATTCTAAGACAATCAGTTCAAACACGTTATTCAGTTGCTTCACCAAGGTCTAGAAGAAGACATTGCCATGCAGCAAGACGGGGGGGAACCAAGAAAGAGGCCCTCTGACTGAATTTGGAACTGTCCACACGGACAAGCTAAAAAAGAGCAGTTCAAAGAAATGATTAAAAGTCCCAAATTAACCTTGACATTCATGCTTCTGATGAGTGTATGTAAACTTCTGAGCACAACTGTATGCAAACTCGTCCATGTAACAATGTAACAATTACCAGCAAAAAAAAGTTTTGATTCAGAAGAATTAGCAACTGCCGATCTTAAACACAAAGTAGTCCCGACCTGCTACAGTGGTGCTGAGTGGCAGACCAGCCTCGGTGTGGTAGGGGTGGACAGCAATTTGAGTCATGGACGGTACAGGAACACCAGGGAAGGTGACAGCCGTGGCTGCCATTGATGGCTGGGGGCCAGTGGCCACTGAGAATGGATACTGGGCACCAATGAATGCTGGGTGCATTCCCTGAAGCAGTTAAGCAAACATGCATAGTTTATTTGCATATTATTATGAATAGTCTAGAGAAATTTTCACAAAATATAGTCACTGTGCTGTACAAGACAATAAAAACTAGGAATTAACCAGATGCACATATGAAAAAAAAAACCAATACTACTACTAATAGTTGTGAAAACATTTGTGATACACACACACACTTATTCATAAACAGCACTGGATATAAGAATCGTCTCTTTGTCTGACATTAGGATCCTGAGGAGCTGTACAAGCTTTTCCAGTTGCTATAAAAGCCGTCAGTATCTATAATTATGAAACTGTTAGGCAAGTTTGAAGATCTCGCATGTAAAGTAATGTGCAAAAGTATTGAAGTAGCCCTCATTTCTTTAAACTTTGCTACCAAGGAGCCAAACAACTTAACAAAGTAAGCAATAAAAGAAAAAACTAATAACACGTAATCCAAAAAGTTACTGGCTATGAGATCATTCGTGCTGTGCTTCTTTTTTCTTTGTGTGTGTGTGTGTGTATGTGTGTGCGCGCGTTTGTTTGTCATTGTCATGTAATTTAATTTGCTTTACATTAAATATATAGGAGTCGAAAACTTACCAAAACAAACCATATTTGATATTTCTGGAACAGTCCCAGGAAACACTGCTGAAAAATGTATGTATGTGTATGTCTGTCTGTCTGTCTGCTATATTTCTTCAGTGTGTCAATATGTTCTCATCCTGGTTTTTGTTTTTCAGTTCAAGTGTAGCAATGTCTTTCAGCTTGCCATTATTTTGCGTTTTTTTACTTTATGGGGTGTTCCCTTTGAATTTAACCGCTTGCAATAAAATATTTTTAGAGAAGAATATAAAAGACGTTAAAGACAATGAAAAACATAGCTGAGTCAAAACTATCAAAAATGATCCAAAATGTACTTGTGCTCTGACCTGTGGATATGCAGCCCCAGACACAGGGAAGACGGTGGGCCGGGGGACATGCTGCAGAGGGTGCCCTAGGTATTGGGGCGTGCAGACGGTGGGGAGATGGGCCTGGATAGTGGTGTATGGGTGGAGGCCCGGGGTGTGGGGGTGAGCCATAGCCTGGCCAGGCATAGCGTGGGATTGGTAAATGGTGGACCCTACAGAGATAACTGGTACAACAGCGGCTGCAGTGACGGAAGCTGTGACTGTTGCTACCCCTGGAGACTCCATGTTGGCTCCACTGTCAAGAACACCACAGCTAGACTCTGGGGGCCTCCTGCCCGAACCGCCGTTTGCCCCACATCGGCCGGATGTTTCCCGTTGCTGGCTTGATCCTCCACCTACTGACTGCTCATACAACCAGTACCACTGGTGAGCCACCTCAAACAGAACCTCGGGGTAGACACCTCCACCCTTAGCTGCTTCCTCTACTGCCATGCAGGCCTTCTCCAGCATGACATTATCCTAGAGGAAAACAGGACAGAGAGGAAGTGAGATGAGGAAGCAAAAAGTTTAATGAATGAAATTTAAATTTACTCTTGGAAACATGGGCTATGTAATATTGCTGCTTTGGTTTAAGGTTACGGCAGTCTGCCATAAGCCACTTTCACAGTAATGTTCCTCATAACTCAGATATTCCCACAAAACAAGCCACACCAGATATTTTATGTGCAGGATTTGACAGTACATCACAAGACACATAATGCATGAAGTAACATTTTTTGTTAAATTTCAGGTTATATTTGATAGTTACTTTGATAATTAGAGAAGCCACAACATAAATCCAAAAGACGTAATATCACTGACTGCTAAGGAAGCAACATTGAAACTGACTTGAATTGCACCTCTACAAACCCAGTTAAAAATGTGGGACATTGCAAAATGTAAACAACAACAGAAGGCAATGATTTTTGAAATCATAAAAAAACAATATTTTACTCACATTAAAAAGCAGAAAATATTGTTTATAATGAGAAAATGTACCATGTTACAAAAAATATGAAAAAGTTGAAACAGGGCCATTTTTTTCCTCATAGTATCATTGTCCTACATTACATTGTTAAATCATAGTACCATATCGATGACTGCTGTCATGCTTTACTGCTGTATAAATAAAACTCGATTGGATCCCCTCTTTTTTTTTTTTTTAAACAAGTCTGTCAATATCTGGGAACTGATGAGAGCAGATGCTGGATTTTCTGAGAGGAACGCTGTCCCATTCTTTAAGCGGTGGATCCAGGGGTTGCATGTGCCACCCTAAAATAATCTCTTGCCACCCCCCTAGTGCCACCTAGTTTTGTATATGACAATGTTGTTTAAGAAAACAAGCTAGCATTAACATTTTGAGCCTAGCTACAATTAATATTGAATATAAAATGGTTTCGCCCATAGCGCAAAACAGCTTTATTTCTTGTTGTCAGTAGCAACCGATGCCTATGATTGTGCCAGAGCACATTTTGAATCAACACCACGGGCACTTTTAGATTTCAACACAGGTGGTTGATTGTTACACTCTGGAAACGGAACAAAGGTGCCAGTGCCTCCAAATCACATGACCAATTTAAGATGACATAGCGACAAGCTGCAGCTGCGATGAGTCTCCAGTTCAACTTATGTTGAAAGTTCAGACTTCAAACTATATGCCAGTTTTTAAATTCTATTGAAGTGATGTGCTGGTCCAAATCTGGGAGGAGATCCCCCAGGACCTGTTGTCTCGTTAAGAGCATGCCCCTTTGTTGTCCAGCATGAATACAAACATCTGGGGTCCATACAAACTATAGAGTATCATTTTGAGTTAAACAATCCTGCCACATCATTTGTTCACTTTGATATTTGATAACTTTCATTTCTATCAAACAATATGACATCCTTTTGTTCAATAGACATGATCCAGTTCATATCATATAGCTGATAAAGTGCTTTGAGTGCTCTGGGAGAATAGAAAAGTGCTGCATAAGAATCAGTCCATTTAGCATCTACCACATCACTCCACCATGATAAAACAAACAAGAAGTATGGCAAAGGAAAGGAATAGTTAATGACCCCACAGGGTAAAACATACTCTTTCACTGCTGAGGGAATGATATGGCATGGGCATGTATGCCTGCCTGTTGAACTGGCTTACTTGTGTTTAATGATGATATGAGTACTGATAGAAGGATCAGGATGAATTCTGAAGTGTACAGGGATATATGCTTCTTATTTCTACACTGTGTTTTCTAACCAACATTCATACACATTCATACTCCAATGAATGCTTCAGAGAGCAACTTGGCAATGCACAACGATATTTGGCAATGCAGACTGAGGGATTGAACCATCAACGACGTGCTCCACCTCCTCAGCTACAGCCACCCCAGGGAAAAAAAAAAAAAACAGCTTTGCTGATTTCTGTGAGTTTACTCTGTGTTTTGCTGCTATCCTTCTGTCACTTTTGCAGAGATGAACTCTTAAACATTGGACAGTCATGTCTGTATATTTTTCCCCTGGTTTTCATTGACCATGACTCATCAAATTATGTCAGCACGCCTCACTCCCATCTATACACCTGGTGAACATCCGATCACTGGCAAATAAAATGAGTGAACTGCTAAAAACTCCTCTGCCTCTGCTCTTCGGATGCCAGACTTCAGCTTTTTTTTTTTTTTCCAGTGGACTGAAGCGTGGAGCTCTCAGGAAAAACAAGGAGGTGGAATCTGCTTCTAAATCAATAAAGGCTAGTGTACGGTCACACTCCTAGGAAAGTGACGAAGCCCTCACCTGGAGTCTTTCTTTATGAACTACAAACCTTTTTATTTACAGAGGGAATTCTCTTCATTCATTGTGGTCGGTGTTTACATCCCACCACAAGCCTGTGTGTCAGAGGCTCAAAATCAGCTTGTTGGCCAGATAGCCAACAAGGAGAAAAAAACATCTTGCCTGATCATTATTTCTAGGGATTTTTACAGTGCAAACCTCACCCATGAACTTCCAAAATGCAGACAACAGATTAAGTGTTCCACCAGGGATGCTAAACTACTAGGACCACTGTTACACTGCTTTAAAGGATGCCCTCTGTGCTGTTCCCTGTGCAGCTCATGGACTCTCTGATCACTGTCTGCTTCACCTTATAGCTACTTACAGAAAGAACGTCTAAGCCTGAGATTAAAACCATGAAGAAATGGACTAAGGAGTCAAAGGAGGAATTACATGCAAAAAATGTAAAAAAATAATAAAAATAAAGAAAAACCATTAAATGGTCTAAAGATGGCTGTCTAGAAATGGTTGCAATTTCTAATCACTTAATGCAATGCAATTAATGAAAATCAAATTAAAGTTAAAAAACAATTCTATAATTGTCCAAAATAGTTATGGATCTGTGGTCATGTTAATCAGTATAATCTGTCCCTTTTAAATAAAATAAACAAGTTATAACAGTTAGAATTAGTAACAGTCTAACTTATAATCTTGCCAGTCTGTTTACTAGACATGCCTTTAACCTTTAGTAGAAAGTTACTGTGCAAACCCCGTCCCATAGTACCTGCTCTTTACACTGCACCAGAGCTCTTTGGATTTCATTAGGATTGAGGGCATGAGCATGAGGCAAGCAGCTCAAGGCCAGCTCTGCTGCTGCCCGAACCATGTTGGGGTCCCTTGCTCGCGATGCTCGGTCCGCAAGGGATGCCACCTCTGGAGGGGTCAGGTGACCATCCCAACATTCCACCAAAATGTTGAGGGCAGCACTGCCGATTTCCATGGCTTGGCCTGAAAACAAAAAAAGGACACAGGAGGAAAAGTAAGTGACTAACGTGGGCCATTAAACGTGGGCCATTATCTTTTTCCTTCAGCCACACTTCTGCTCACCCGTGATCCAGGACACGTGGGAGGAATAGGTCCTGGACAACCAGTTAGGTGATACAAAATTGTGGAGGCCAAGAGCATACAGGCCAATCTCAAAGGCACATAGGTGCAGGTTTCTATGTGGACCTTGGTGCCCCCCGCTGGCTGAGGGCTGAGTGAAAATGGAGGTGGAGGAGTTTCCTCCAGCTTTGATCAGCACAGTCTTAGCCAGTTCAAAGTAAAAGTGAGCTGCTGCTTCTGAGGGCTGATTGGGCACATGGGGGGCATGACACTCAGGACGTCGTCCTTTGTACCTAAACAAAGAATTTATGACAAATTAATTAATATTAATTAAAATATATACACAAACTGTGGATTTCCACTATGTAACCAAAGCTCTTTACTTGTTTAATATATTTTATTTTGTAGTAGTATTAAATCTATAGGGCAGTATGAGTTTTTTGATCCCGTTAGGTCCATCAATGTGTATATTAAACAAATATGTAAGACTGCCTTTTTGCATTTGCGCAATAACACTCAAGAACTAGTTTATCCCTCCCTGAAAAGCTTACAGTTGATCCAAAATTCTGTAGTGAGAGTACTGACAGGGATTAGAAAGAGACAGCATAATTCTGCCATTATGGCTTCTCTTTATTGGCTCCCTGTTCAATCCAGAATCAAATTTAAAATCCTTCTCCTCGTATACAAGGTCTTGAATAATATGAGACCCATATTATCTTAAAGACCTCATACTATTGCATACCCTCAAAAGAGCGTTTACTTTTTAGATTAGACTTAAAACATTCCTTTTTGCTAAAGCATATAGTTAGGACTGGATCAGGTGAGCCTTAGTCCTTCAGTTATGCTGCAATAGGCCTAGGCTGCTGGGGGCTTCCCATGATGCACTGGGCATTTCTTATTCACTCATTATGTGTTTAATCATCAGTTATTATTAATCTCTGACTCTCTTCCACGTGTTGTCCAGTCTTCCTCCCCTTACTTCTAACTGGCAGGTAGCTGAACATCCATTTCTCTGTATTATCTGTTTACCTTAAAATATAAAGTGCAACCTTTGCTGTGATTCAGCACTATATAAATAAAACTGGATTGAATTTAATAATAATCTGATCCAAAAATGTCAAATTTGGATTAATCACTCCATCTAACCTGTTGTCATAGAGTTTCAGTCCACTTTTTGTGTAATTTGGCATACCTCAGCCATTTCTACCAGTTTCCCTTCCTTAGTGACTTATGGTGGCTGTCAAGAAACAGTTTCTAAGACCAGCTCTAATGAGGTTTCAGTGACCAGTACATAGACCAACTGGAGGGCTAAATGCATCCCTCGGGTCTTGTGTCAGGTCCTTTCTGGACCTTTCTTTTTCTTATTTCTTAAGGATTATCCTTCTGTAGATATTTTTAGGCCTCCCACATCTTCTTTTGTGCACCAACTTTCCTCAATTAAAAAAAACACAAACAAACAAACAAAACAAAAAAACCACCCCCACTGCCCAGTATGACTACATATGCAGAGTTTTCGTCTGATAGCTTGTTGGGAATCATTTTATTGGTGCTTTTCAGAGATTCAACTAAAGAAATGCAAAGTTTTAGTTATCTTTTCCATACATCTCATATTCAGTATGCACCCAATATAAAGATGTGTAAGTTTACCTGCTTGTGTCCGTGCTCTTGGCTCTGGCCCCACCTCCTGCTCTGCGAGAGCCACTGGAGGAGGAGGAGCCTAAAGAATCAGATGATGAACTACTGATGCTGTCACTGTCCTGACCCCGCCCCCAAGATGCTGCTGCCCAGCCGCTCCGCATTGGCCGCCGGCTGAGAGTAGGAGAACTGTCTGAGGTGGTCTCTGGAGCACTGCTATCAATACTCGCCATACCTATGGAAAAAAATCCACATCCAGTCCTGTTTGATGTCTTTATGGTGTGTATATATAAACCAAAAAAAACACCCATCTCGCCCCTACGGGCGGTTTATCCTTCAAGCTCGGGTCCTCTACCAGAGGCCTGGGAGCCTGAGGGTCCTGCACAGTATCTTAGCTGTTCCCAGGACTGTGCTCTTCTGGACAGAGATCTCCGATGTTGTTCCCGGGATCTGCTGGAGCCACTCGCCTATCTTGGGAGTCACCGCACCTAGTGCTCCGATTACCACGGGGACCACCGTTACCTTCACCCTCCACATCCTCTCGAGTGGAGGGTATACACACAAGGCTAAGGCTAGACCCCCTATGCTAAGCGAGCCTACCGCAGACATGAGCGAGACAGATAAATATGAAGGCATGCCGGCTCGGACATCGCCGGGATCAACAAGGTCCGCGTCGGGTGTTGAGGAACCAGGGCACCCTGACGACAAGTGGGCTACTGGAACAAGAAGGCATCGGTGGGCAAGAGACGAAAACAGGGCGTTGTTGGAATGCTACTACGCAAGTAACCCTGGCGGAAGGGGTTACATGAATAGGATGAGGGACCTATGGATTCTTCGATACCCAACATCCACAATGACGGCGAAACAACTAGTAGCTCAGTGTTCCAACATTCGAAAGAAGGGACTGCTCTCACAGCTAGAGATTGACGAGGTACAACATAAATGCTACGGCAAGGAGGAGTCAGGACGCCAGGTCAGGGGGGAGATATCATCACCCCCACCCGAGATTGGGTACATAGCCCCAAGTGACCTGAAAGATAGGATCCAAGCTTGAAACCTGGATCCCCCGTAGCCGGTTACCAAGATTACGTGAAGTACCCTCAGAAGGTCTGCTAGATGATGTCAATGCAGCACTACGAACAATACCTACAACCACGATTACTGACACTAACAAGCTGATCTACACTACGGCAGCAGTGATCAGTGAGATGCTTGGCTGCAAGTTGAACAGCCACAAGGGGCAGTACCCTCCATGGAGAAGGAGGCTAGAGGGCAAGATCAAAGTAGCACGAAGGGAGGTTAGCCAACTAACGGAGTTGCAGAAAGGCGCGACAAAGAAGGTGCATAAGAAATACAGCAAGCTGTCCATACCTGAGGCCTTGGAAACTGCCAAGCAAAGACTCACAGCCTTGGCCAGCTGCTTGAAAAGGTACACCAGAGAGATAGAAGGCAGGAGAATAAACCAGCTGTTCTCCACAGAACCAGCAAAGGTGTACTCTCAGTGGCAAGGGAACAATAAGAGAACAGCACCACCAAGGCTGGAGACGGAGCAATACTGGAAGAGCATATGGGAGAAGGACGCAACCCATAACGGCAATGCTCAGTGGCTAGTGGATCTGAGGGCAGACCATAGCGACCTCCCTGAACAGGGTCCAGTAACCATCACAGTGGCAGACATCCAAGAAAGGGTCTCCAGTATGAAGAGTTGGACAGCACCAGGGCCCGACATGGTTCACGCCTACTGGCTGAAGAAGCTGACTGCACTCCACGAGCGTCTGGCAGCACAAATGAACCAGCTGCTAGTTAACGAGAGACACCCGGAATGGCTAACCGAAGGTCGGACGGTCCTGATCCCCAAGGACCCCAAGAAGGGACCGGTCCCATCCAACTACCGACCAATAACCTGCCTCAGTACTACATGGAAGCTCCTGTCAGGCATCATATCGGCTAAGATGAACAGGCACATGGGTCAATACATGAGCGGGGCACAGAAAGGGATTGGCAAGAATACCAGAGGCACAAAACACCAGCTACTGGTAGACAGAACAGTCAGCCGAGACTGCATAGTGATTGATATATATATATATATATATATGTGTGTATTAGGGGTGCAACGGTTCGATACTTTGGTGTCACGGTTCGATATTTTTTTGATACAAAAAAAATGTTCATGCCTTTTTAATTTGTGTGTATATATATATATATATATATATATATATATATATATATATATATATATATGTGTGTGTGTGTGTGTGTGTGAGTGTGGAGCATTTCAGTAAGGTTTAAGGCTTGAAAAAAGTACCACTTATTCATATTAAATAGGCCAAAAATCAAAAGTACCCATCTCATAAAGCAACATTTTTTCTGAACAAATGGAAGCAGTATTCGGCGTAAAAAAGTATAGATAATAATATCAGTCTTAATAATAGTAACACTGTACCAGTGTGTTTTTTCTTCTGCCGTACAGGTGAGCCCCAGCAGCGTTGGCTATATCCACAGCGTGCCCCCAGTGCCAACCGACTGGGCACTGTGGCCTCCTTAAATGAAGCAATGTCATTCTGCTGGTCACTTGAAGATGAAGGCCCATCTGAAAAAGCGAGGACAGATCATGAGATCTCTTTACACACACACACACGCACGGCCGGGGAACAGTTGAACATTTTGATGTGGTAGAAGCAGAAAAAGGTTTTTAGCAAGTTTAGGACAGCAAACAGCCACAGATTCCCCACGCACACTCTCACTCACTCTGACACATGGTCCTGAGTAACACTCATCCTTCAGGAAACTCAAACCTGACTGTGTACAACGTCCAAATGCCACTACTGAACTCCACTGAAGTCTTTTGTACTACACTCAAGCCACCTTGTAACTACACAGCCTCATTTTTACTGTGTGCATTTTATTATACAGTGTGCTTTTTATTCATTTTGTTATTTAGATTTCAGTCTTTCTGTTCCGTTATTCATATTTAGACTTTGTTATGTATACCATGGTTTATGATATTTATATTATTGCTTTGTTATCCATATTTCTTGGGTAGTAGTCGGGTGGAGCACCCACAAATTTGTTGTATATGTACAATGACAAAGGGCTATTCTATTCCATTCTATTCTAAGTTTGCCAAGGACCAAATTATGATGCTAAGATGACTGGGTTCATCTCCAAACTGCAGCACTTGTGGGGTGTTCCTGGTCTGCAGTGGTCAGAACCCATCAGAAGTGGTCCAAGGAAGGAACAGTGGTGGACTAGCAACCAGCGACCTAACTGCTGAAAGAGTTTGCTGGTTCTGATAGACAGGTGTCAGAATACACCGTACACAGACAAGTAAGTATGTACTGGTCTGTGGCTATGTGTGTGTGTGTGTGTAATGCACGCACGCACACACTTGTTTACAGCTTTTATACTTTATTTTTAATATAGTTATAGTGAACATGTGGAAAAACCTAAAACTATATGATGACATTTATTTGAAATATGTTTGAAATTCAGTAATAAAAAGTCCAAGTGGATGTTTGTGCCCGGAGAATGACAAGAACACACAGGTGGAAACCAAGAGACGTGGTAATGGGGTTCTTACCATGCTCCCTGGTCTCAGCGGCACTCTCCCCTGCTGTGTTGTTTGGCACTGGGTTCAGATCAGCCTGAGGAGCCACCCCCTCTCCGCCAATTGTCAGAGCAGAGGAAGAGTTTGAGGATGAAGCCACCAAAGTAGATGCTGAGGAAGATGACGTAGCATGTTTGGAGACCACTCCTGTGGCCCCACCCACCCCACTGTGGCTGGAGGATGTATGTTTGGATGGACTACGCTGACTGCCAGCTGCTGGCTTGCTTGAGTAGAAGGAGCTTAGAGTTTGGGGCTTGTGGGTCTGACTCTCTCTGTCCAATAACTTATCCAATATCTGAGCATGGAGGGTGGACAGGAAAGAGAGAACACATTGACACAGAGAGTAAGAAAACACTTACACTTTGCATACACCCTACAACAGAAATCCACATGAGCAACATGAAATACCAACGTGTGGAAATCAGAAAAATCTTAGATGGGTGTGTTCAATCAATGTGCTTGGTTAAAGCACATCTTTACATACTTTTCTCTAGTTGTGTGAACATATTAACTGGTGATAGTCACAATTTACTTGAAGGAAAAGCCTTACCTACCTTATACAAGTAGAACCTTGTAATGGCCTGGACTGATTCTTATTTAGCACTTTTCTACTTTTCCGGAGTACTACAAGCGCTCCACACAACATGCCACATTCACCCATTCACACAAGCACTGTCTGCCATTTAAATGCTACCATTAGCAACTTGGGGTTAATATCTTGCTCCGGATATTTGGCATGCAGACTAAGGGGAGCCAGGGATTGAACCACCAACCTTTAGATCAGTAGATGACCTAGTCTAGCTCCTGAGCCAATGTTATTGTACCCAAAAAAGATGTACATCTAACATTCTTTGTACTAATTAATTACCTAATATCATTATCAGAGAAAGAAAGAAGAGATGAAAATTCTTTTGATGAGTGTCGAAGGGTATCAGACACCTGAGAATGGAAATATCCTGTTAAACTTGTTAGCAAAGTAATCAAATGTCAGACTCAATGTAAGAACACAGCTGTCTGACTGACCATCTATAGCTCTCCTCCCTGGATGACTCTTTCATGCTTTTTTTTGAGATAGCTGCCATCTCTCTTCCTCGGGTATTCTCTGCTAAACTTTTAATTCTACCACTTTTCCCAGAGTTAAAGTTATAGCTACACGTATATCTGACAGTTCAAGTCGAGGCAGGATCCATCCAGAGGTGGGTGGACCTGACATCTGTGAAACAGCCGAGCTGTACAGTGTCCTAACACAAAACATTTACTTTCACATTCTGGCCCGTCAGTGTATTTAACTCAAACAATAAAGGCCCTTTCACATAGAATGCAGCATGTGCCGCGCTGACCGCCAACTAGAGTGAAGAACCCAAACTTTGCACTCGCTGCTGCGCTCTGCTTGTACGCCATTTTTTTTGCAGCTGCTCTATATGTACTAGATGCGTCTGCTTCTTATCATTTCCTGGTCATTTTAAAACATTTATCTCTCTGGCTTTCTATCCCCCATGAGAGTTTGTGTTGTATTATGTTCAAATGTTTAATTACAAAAAATAAAAATGTATCACTCATTCATTGAAGAAGAAAGCTTTGTAACTTTCCCACCTGTGAAGACTGTGTCATTTCCACCGCACTGCTTTCGTTCCGAGGTCCACTAAGTCATTGAAAAGGCTGTGGAGGTCCCTATATGCATGTTAACCTGTGTCAGTGTTTACCGGACTCGGATAAGCAAAGTGAAGCTTTCCTTCACTGTGCAAGAAACAGACATGCACTCCATGTACCTAGACCCGGTTCTTAGAGTACGCTTGGGGAGTGTGATTGTGTGTACAGCGTCTCTTTATGTCTGTCTCCACGTTGGTTGAGTGTGGAGTAATTGCCTATGAGAGCATGAGGGTGGGAATGGATGTTTGTATCTGTGTGTGCCTGTATGTCTGTGTCTATATGTCAGGTTGGGTATCAGACGCCACCTCTCTGGGGACATCTCAGGCCCTCCAAGGTTTGGAGGCCTATCTCCCCCCACCACTTCCCCTGCCGGTGGCAGACGCCCTCAGACATCGATGCGTTGGTGGTTCTTTGTGTCCGGGGGTGGGCGTCCGGGTACACACCGGCTCACTCCTTGGTGGCTGCTTATCGGGGCCTGGAACCTGGGGCTCGCTCGGACCACTTCGGGGGTGGGGTGCCCTCGGCCTCTCGGCCTGGGGCTCGGTCACTCAGGCACAGCTGGCTGCCGGCGGAGCTCACGGGCACGTCACTGCAACCCCCCCTGGCTTCTGCTCCGCGGCTGCTGAGTGATCCCTCATCTGGGACTCTCCTCAGCTCTTTCTGGGACAGTGGCGCGGCTGCCCCTCTGTTGGTCTTCCTTGGTCTCTTGTGTTCTGGGGGCCTCTGGATGTCTGGAGTTTTGATCTCCTCCATACCTGCTTCATGCCCTGGAGGATGGGACTGTGGCCCCCCACACCCTCTAGCAGATCATTACATGAAGGAACCTTTTAAATACAAGCGCGCTCATGCTCACAGGTGTACACACAGGTGATCACACACACAAACTACACCCTTTTTGGCTCCTACCTCAAAGCACACTGTGCGCTGTCGATCTTACGTGCTGCACAATAATGTTTAATATTAAGTATTTAGTGTTATATTCCCATATATCATTGTGATGTTGTTTATTCTATTACTCTCGTTTTCTTCTGCTTCTTTTCTTTTTTCTTTCTCAACAGGTGATCCAGGTGATCGATATATGTATTTTTTGTCTGCTTATTTTGTTGGTTTTTGTTTTTTGCCCTTTATCCCCGTCCCTCTTCTCCGCTGTTTTTTTTCCCCCCCTCTTTCTTTCTCCCTTTTCTTTTCCCCTGTCCCGTATCTAGCAAGCAAAAAAAATAAAATAAAATAAAATAAACAATAAAAGGTAAATCAAATGGACCATTACGGCAAGGCTGGGATGGTCCATTTGGTAAAGTAAATCCGTTGGGCATCTTTCTTCGCCTTTAGACAATAATTCTGATGGCAAAAGAACCAAACGGGACAGGTTTAAAAAAAAAAAAAAAAAAAGAAATAGACATGAATGTGTTTCAGAGAGCAGCTCCTGTGTGAGAGGCCTGTATTACGTGCTTAAAAGCACTCACTCACTTTTTTATTTTTTAAACTGTGTGCCAGTAATGTTAGATATGTAGAAAAAAGACAATGTAGAAAAAGATAATCTTGGAATTGAGGTACATCCAGTGTCAGTTTGTGACAGCAAAGTGTGAACACAGCAGGTATTTTGGTGGCTAGGCTTATTAGGCATGTCTCTGTAGGAGTTTCTCTTTCACGGCACAGACATCTGTGATTTACTAAGGTTTGCTGCACATGGTTTAGCAACTCTAGGAACTTTAGTAAATTAAATAATGAAAAAAACACACGTGTTATTTTGGTTGTGGGATTTCTGATAGTTGGAATGTTGATGTATTTGAATGAGAGGGGGAAATATAGTAACTGGACTCATATAGATCTTTTTTCCACAATTTGAGCACTTAGTATTTTGCCCAAGGAAACTTGGACGTTCAGACAGAAGGAGCTGGGGATCAAACCACTCACCACTCGGGACATCTTCTGTACATGTTCTGAAATACTATAATGTAGCTGTTACCTTCTTAAGCTTGCTCTGGTCGTCCTTATAGGTGATCATGAGAGCCAGGGCCAGGTCACCCTTCACTCGTCTAGTTCCTTCACATAGCAGAGGATGCTCTGCCTCGCTGACTGTGGTTTTCATACCTGCAGTCACAGAGGGTGGACACAAAACAAAGGTTACAATTGAACATTTGCGAGAAACAGTGAGCAGAAAAAAAAAGTAGTGAGGATGGAGAAGAAGATACTGATGAACACTGAGAGGAACAAAACCAATCAATCGGTGAATAAATTTACCAAGTGCAGCCACAGCAGCCTCAAAACCCAGCTCCTCATCTCCAGGCATCTCATTGTTGCGGTTGCGGCTTGGTGGACGGGAACCCGTTGGCGACACAACTGCACAAAACAGTATGGAGAAAAGTGAAAGGGACATAAATTCAGTCAATCTCCCTTAAAATCCCACAGTCTGCTCCTAAAAAGACAATATGAGCTTCTTCATTCATTCAACACAAAGCTTCAACGTTCAGTACACTACAAATAAAGCTGGTGGGCCAAGAGATGTTCACTTTCATATTACATAGAAAAGGGGAATTTAACAGAATATTTAGAATTCTTTAGTCTTGTATTATTTATTTTTATTTTATTGTATTTGAATCAAGCTAAAAATCCTGTTTAAGCGATTAACAATTTCCCATCATTTCTGTGTCCATCGCAACTGTCAAATAAAGGCAAAAAAGCTGAATACATATAATAAAACTAAAACCTTAGTATAAGGATTTGATTTAGACTTTTAAGAAAATATCTGATCTTCTTTGGGCAAGCAGCCATGAGACAATGGCATGGTTGTGTTTACATCCTAAACATATATGACAAGAAAACTAGAATTGCTTTAACTATTTCAAGTGAAACACATGAAAACCACCATTAAAGTTAAGATTACCGGTGCATACCTGGGGTACACAGTACATCGAAGATGAAGCTGGCCAACATGAGAGGTAGCACAGGTCTGTAATCACAAAAGTTTCCATCCCGGAGCTGCTCTGCTCGCTCTCTGATGGCGGACATCTCTATCAGACCCAGAGGGATCTTCTTCAACAGAGCAACCACCTCTGACTCCTGGTAGGCCAGCTTCACCTGATTAGTCCAGACACATGAAATCAGTGCATATGATACATTTACATAAATATATATCCCTTTTGTTTTAAAAGCTAAACTTTGTAAGTAGGGCTGTTCGATATAACGATATATATCGGATGACGATATAAAAACGTCTATCATTTCATTTTACACTATCGTTTGTTTCGTGGTGTCGCAAAATAAACTGTTTACGGCAGTATTTTTTCATCATTTTGATGGTCACTGTAGCGGCTATATTAATTTCTTGAAGTTCTCTCTTTCTCTTATATTTAATATAACCACACTACGGACGGACAAGCGCTTGTTTTTATGCGTTGTCGTTAGCAACAACGACGGTAAAACCATCGCGTGTCCGCTTGTTTATTTTCCACATAAACCTTTCACAATAAAGCGCAAGATCCTGTTGAGACTTTTCAAAATAAACTGAATCACGTGAAAGATGCAGAGTATTTACGGATGAGAAGCAAAAAAGAGCCGCCAGGTGCTAAAAAATAAACCTTAGACTCAAACGTTAGAACAGGCTTTTCCCCGCAGCACGCCGTGTAATAAATACTCACAAAGGAAACGGCGGCCGTTACAACTTATGTCTAAAAATGTATCGTTTCACGCATCGGTTAAAACACTCGACTCCAGCTACATGACGCCCAGCTGGAAACACTTCACGCAAGTCGAGCTGCCCGAGATTCACAGAATTTACAGAAAATGTTACATTTTTGTGATTTATATCGTTATCGGACGATAGATGTCTTAATATCGGGATATGAGATTTTGGTCATATCGCACAGCCCTATTTGTAAGTTAATTTGGTCCCAATGTTGATGAAAATTTTTCCCCAAAACATTTTTTTACTCTTTCTTAATCGCACATTGCATCCAACTATGGACAGGTAAAAGGCTTATTAGACAGATGGAGAAATTAAAATCAAATGATAGAACGTCGTCATTTAAACACATAATCTCATACTTTAGCATCTATTCTAAAATACAGTAAAAACTGGCAACAAATATACTCATTACTACAGTAATTTCAAATATTTTTTTTCAGTTTAGGCACAACTTAACATCTGTATAAGTAAAGGGGACATTATAACTTTTACTAGATATAAAAACACAATAAACTGCACCCAAAAGAGACAATTTACTCAAACGTTATTCAAGATAAATTCTGTCGGAAAAAAAATGAGTTCTCCACAGTTCCAGGCCTTCAGAGGAGCTGCAAGTCTTGTAAGACTTAATAATCAAAACTTAATTATAGGTATTACCATTATACATCCCATGGAAACCATTAAGTTATAAAGACCATACAATACAGACTGAAACACTGAAAGGATTCTTGGGTGGGTTATAAATACCATAAATTTCACTTGGCTGCAAGGACACCAGGATTCAGAAAGATCAGCAGATCCCGGGAACAACATTGGAGATCTCTGTCCAGAAGAGCGCAGTCCTAGGAACAGCTAAGATACTGCGCAGGACCCTCAAGCTCCCAGGCCTCTGGTAGAGGACCCGAGCTTGAAGGATTAACCGCCCGCAGGGGTGAGCGGGGAATTTTTATATATATATATATATATATATATATTTCCCCAACTCTCTGATCAAGGAACTGACCTCACAGCCCACTGTGCTAGTGGTGCTAGTTTCAATCATTGTGCAAATGTACTGGTTATGAGGTTGGAAACCTGCAGTCAGCTGAGACTGAAGAAGTCACTTGGATGAGTGATGAAACGTTTCTCCCACTGAAAACGCTACGTCCAGATGAACACAATCAACTTTTGGGCACTTTGATTCAGTACTTTACATAACCATGATTTCTCTCTCTTTATCCACAATTAAGCATACTGTATATGACTAAAATCACATTAACTGTACAATGTCTTATATTATAATTATTGACAAATAATAATGGATATTTTCAAAGTTGTGGCGAGCGCAGTACATTTTGCTGTGGTCTGCTGGAGGCGTGGCACTGGAGCTGGTGACACCAACTGACTGAATAATGGCAAGAAGGTTGGCAATGTCAAGTAGCTGCAGACTGCACGTTTGAAGCTGTGGTAGAAAGGATGCCACTGAACACTGTCATTTGCCACCTATAATCCTGACTACCCTCTGCTGCCAGAGGAGCACCCTCTCTAACAGACTGATTCAACTCCACGAACAAGGTGGCCAGACAGAGGAGGTCTGTCAGACCATATGATATCACCCTATATATTACAATCTCTGGCAGTTATCAACCAGATATCATTTTATTATGACTATGAGTATTATATGAGTACTATTGCATCCTGATGTAAATTTTTTTTTTAAAAAATCCCAAATTTGGGAAAAATGCAATATTTTGCATTGAACACTTGTAAACCAAATTCTACAACCTGCCAATTCATTCAACTTTTAAGATGTTTTGTAGGTTAAGTGCAAGATAAATAAAAGAATAAGGCTAAGGTAAATGAATTGCTGTTTATATAGGACTGTTGTACTCTACTGGAGCACTTTCATTAAGAGAAAAAAATTTTGTTCGACGAAAAAGAGTTTTCCATCCAATATTGACACATATTTACACTTTGATGAACACATTGGGAGCAACTTTGTGTGTGTGTGTGTGTGTGTGTTGTGAGTAAGTAAGAGTGAGCGAGAGAGAGAGAGAAGAGAGAGAGAATAACACCTCTAGAGCTTTGGTAGATGCTGGTGGTCTCTGGAGTTCCAGTGAGAACATGCCAGTGTTGAAGGCCAGATTATGGAGTTCCAGTCGCTCACTGAGAACTGTCAGGAGGAAGGCAGCTTTTGACAGTGTCTTAGTGGCTACCTGTGTCTGGCGGGTGGTTGACACCTTGCTCTTCTTCCCCTAAATCCAACAAACAGATAATGACAGTGATTTTAGGAGATGAAACAATACAATTTTTGTTTAATTGTGAATTTCAATAGCTAGTTAATTGCCAGTCATTTGGGCAACTGACACATTAACAAAGTTGTTATAAAGTAGACACGACAAGAACCTGGTTGTTCTCATTCCTGAAGAACACTTAATATTCAGGTGTACAGTTCAAGATGATGATTGATGAGATTGGAAGGCAGACAGTGTATCAGAGGGTCAGATGAGCTATCTAACATAGGAGAATGTGTTTCAGGGTAATGGGCACTGGGACTGTGTCTACCTTAGTCTGTGGCTGCTCCACTTTCAAATCTGGAGGGTTGGCCAAAAGATCTCTAGCCAGCTCCACAGCCAGCCTGCATGCCTCGTTACTGTACCCATGTGCATGGAGGGCTTCAGCACATGCAAACAGCACCTGTACAGAAGAGTAGATTGATGACCTTTAGAGGAGCTTACACTGAAATCCGGGAGAATATATTAACCGTAACCATAGCTACTACCAGCTGTTTTTAGTGTATGTTAAGGAAGCTCACAGTAAGGAAGAAACACCCACATAATTTCCACTATGAACAATTCCAGTTATTTGGAAATTTCAAACACATATTTTATTCACAAAAGATCATGTTTAACATGAGACATTTTACCATTTAATGAAAAATAGCAGTAAATTTTTATGTATTTATGTTTACATTTTTTTGATGGCAACAACACATCACAAAAACTTGGGGCAGCCAACAAGGCTAGAGGAACATTTTGCAACTAACTAGGTTAACTGGCAACGAGAGGATAACATGATCAGATATAAGAAAAAGCATCTTAGAGAACCAGATCGTGGGGCGATCGTGGCTCAAGAGTTGGCAGTTCGTCTTGTAATTGGAAGGTTGCTGGTTCGAGCCCCGGCTCGGACAGTCTCGGTTGTTGTGTCCTTGGGCAATCCATTATTATTATTATTATTATTATTATTAGAATGTCTCCAAAGCAAAGACAGGCAGAGGGTCACTAATCTGCAAAGATACTGGTGCAGCCAATGGTAACCCTCAGCCTCCTAGCAGACATACCTATGGTATCAATTTCAAAATCCTAGATAACACCCTAAGTTATTGCATTCACAAGATTTTCAGGAAACATGACCTTTGACCTTGACATCAATGAGATTCAATTGCGTGCAAGATTTTTAGTAGATACACCTATGATATCAACATAAAATTCTTACTTGATATTATGATATCAATGTTGCCTGATGTACTATTATCTCAGCATCCACAATATATAATATCATCAAAAGACTTGATCAATCTAGCAAAATCATGGTGTAAGGGACAAGGGTGATTTGAAAAATTGTTTTAAATTCATTCTGGAAAACATGGATGTTCCAGGCTTAAAAGGAGGGCGAGCACCCATCTTGTTATTAGTGGTCGCTTCAGTTCAGCTAGAACTCTGATGGTATGGGGGTGTCTAACAAAGGCGTGAAAAGTACAACTGTTTTTGTGTTAGTTAAGTGGTGTATGTTTATCTTGGTAACTTCGGGGGATACACAAACTTTTTTACAACTGTTTGTGTAAGCCAATATACATAATATCTTAGCAGACATTATCAATTTAAAAGTTCTTCCAAATGCAAACTTATCGATGAAGTCCAAGTGTTTAATCTTTAAATCCTTTGTGACTGAACAATGTAACCACAACACACTGGGCCTTACTTTTTAAAATGGCAAAGGATCAGCAGATGAAACGTTTATTAACCTCTGATTTTCAACAAACCTACATGAGTGCAGAAAAAAAAAATCATATTTTTTTTGTGGCTCTAATTGTAAGATGCTTTCATTAAAAAAGATAAACTGACATACTGTAAAAAGTTATCTTAAAAACTATTTTTGACTTTATTGGACAGTGTTTGGACAGGCTAGCTTACTTATAGTCATGAATTTCTAACCTCTCAAGTTTAGATATTTCGTTAATTTAAGAAAGTCTAGAAAGTGTAATTTTACTGTACTGGTAGACAATGATGTAATTTTGCGCATCCTTGTATCTAATGTTTATTTCATGCTCTTACTTTCCAAGTGAACTGCTTTTCTTTTGTTGTTGGGTTTCTATGGTTAAAACTGGGTCTTTGGACTTACCTCCATGCGTCCCTCCTGCTCCAGTGGTTTGATCCCTGCAAAGATGTCTGGCTCCTCCTCCTGATGGTTGTCAGCTAGCTGTCTGTCTACACCCTCTTCTGAGGCAGCACTCAGATAGTATGCCTGGTAGTCATCTTCACCCACAGCTTCTCCTTCAGCAGCTGCACGTACAGCTTCGGCTCCTTCAGGAGCTGCTCCACCTACCACTACTGCTCCACTTCCTGCTACTGCTGCAGCAGACACCAACTCTTTGCAGCCCAGCACTGGCTTAGCAGATGTTTGAGGGGTGCCTGATCTCACTGTAACTGCTGAAACTAAAGGCTGGTTACTACCAGCTGAATCTACATCTTCATCTCTGTTAAGTGCTGGCTCCACCTCGGCTTCCTTTTCTGCTGTGCTGGGCATGCCCACAACTATCACTCCATTCTCTTTCAAAGGGAAACAAGGTGGAGCAGTCTCTGCAGCAGCAATTGCTGCAGAGTCACGGCTGCTATGCTTTGTTTCAAAAATCTTGCTCCCTCCACTGTTGCACTTCCGTGAATCTCGGAGCAGTGGACTTGGAGAGGGCAACATCTCTGGTGGTGGTGGGAGAAACTCGAAAGTGTTACTAGCCTCAGCCCCCAAAGCCAGATTGCAGCCGTCATCCAGACTGAGCTCAGCCAAGTCTGGCTCCAAGGAGCTATCTTCACTACTAGTTCTGCGTTTGGCACTTGTATGCTTACTACTTCCTAATCCTCCACCACCGCCAGGTCCTCCTCCAGTTGCCCCCTTCCCACCTCCCTGAGTCAGTTTCAACTTTCCTCCAGAGGAGGAACCTGGGCCTTTGTACATGCACTTTCCACCTCCATCTTCCAGGGATAGTGAGACACTCGCTCCCAGTCGAACAAGCATCCCTCCACCTCCACTCACTGACAGACCCTTCCTCTTGGTCAGAATGGTCTCCTTTGGTCGCACTGCTACCTCCTGTTGTGTGGAGTTACTATTTGCCCTGCCTTTATACTCTCCTGCCGGTCCGCCTTCAGCTCTGGCCCCTGATTCAGAAGAGTCAACACCACCTCCTGCAGGCGACTTGATTCCTCTCTGGTGCAGCATTGCCCTGGACCAGCAGAACGTGGCACTCTTCTTATCTGCACTGCAGTAGGTAATGCCATCCAATGGGTAGGCCACCTCCCAGTTGAAATAGCAGGACTCCACAGCAGGTTTAAAGCCTTGAAACAGTTTATCCAGGGACTTGCGATGCTGTCCCCGCTTCACTATCTCTATAACTTTCAGGTGCCACTGCCTCAGCTGACCGGCCAGTTCCAAACGCCTAGAAGAGAATGTCCATAGTCTTTATATTTAACATGAATTGCTACTTCATATTCACTGGCACCCTAAATATGTAGTTTAACACAATTAGTGATAAATGTGCTAGCAGAGGCTATTCTTATAATAGAATTTATACTTCATGACTAAAATTCTGTGACAGTTGAACCAATCCATGACCAGTATGTAGCACGGTGTCTGTAGTCTGACCTGCAGGGGCTCATAGTGGGGTCGAGCACTGCCAGCCTCCAAAGAACCACCATCTCATCACACATGCTTGCACAGGCATGAGCGGCTACTTCTGACTGTCCGTTGCTCCGGCCAGTATGACCACTAGCACTGCTGTGTGACGCTGATGTGCGAACGCTATACCACCAGCTGATGATCTGAATAGACACAGACAAGTGTGTGTGTGAGAATCAGTGTAATATGTACATAATGATTTCATACCAAATGTATGAAATATACATCCCTGTTTCCAAAGAATGTTGGGTGCTGTGAAAATTCATATCCTGTCCTTTATGCATAGGATATATGCAGCATATCAAATGATGAACTCAGGAACAGCACCTTTTTTTTTTTAAGTGCCAATTATGAATTTAAGTCATATGCATTTTAGATAAACCAGGATACAGGCTACCCATGTTGCATCAGCTCCTCCTTTAACAACCCCGTGTACGCATTTAGGCACAGAGGAGATCAGCTGCTATGGTTTTGAGTGATTTTTTCCATCATTGCCAAATACAGATTTTAGAGGCATTGGGTCTCTTTTGTGTTATTTTTTGTTTCATAATGTGCCAAATGTTTGGCTGGACACAGGACAGCCTAGTGCTCCAACTCTTACTACAGAGTCATACTGTTCTACATGAAGAGAATGTGGTTTTTCCTCATTTCTAAAGCAAGGAAAGGCATCTTTGGACTGCCTTCTCTGGAGCAGTATGTTGCCATCAAGCTATAACTTAATGAAAACATGATATTTACAATTCAGTTGGGTTTTTTGTAGTCTTGTTCTCCTTTGAGGGCTTTTTTTTTAAAAAAAGAAAATTGCAAAGGCTTCACAGACTTTTTCCCCCCCCTTTAACAGTACATTAAAAGTAAGGGTCCCATGTCTAAATCTTTTCTTCTTTGTACTGGGTTACTCTCATCTTTTGGAGGTCATCTCAGAGTAATGACCAATATACCTGTTCGTAGGTGAGGCACTGTTCAGTGAGAATCTCCAGCAGCGGGGCAGCATTGCTGTCTCGCCTCTTAAACATCTCCCTGACAATGGACAGAAGGTTCCAGATGCCTTCTGGCTCTCTACCCCTCAGAGGTCGCAACAGACATGCCCATTCAGCAGCTGCTGGTGGCTCAGTGGATGACAGGTACATGGAGTTTACATCACTGAGGATAACACAAATAGTACTGGTTTAGGCAAAGTAACGTTGAGGTACATTTACTAAAAAACTAACTATATCCAGTAAAAGATTTACTGTAGCACTTTCTCGTCAACACTACGTCATATGCATAAGATGAAGGGTAATCATGTGTGACAAGTCACGCCTACCTGAAAACAACAGGTGAAGGCCCACAGAACTTGTGTAGAGTCTTTTTGATGTTGTCACTGAGGGTTGACTCATCCAAATACCAGGTGCTCTGGTCCGATGCTGAAGGGCCTGCTGTTGGATCTACAAAAATAAAATTGTGCAGAAATAATTTAACCTTAAGAAAAAACATCTACTCTACACAATAAACTACAGAAGGCTTTGCTTTTCCATTAACAATTAAAAGGCATCAGAGTTCCCCATGAAAAGAAAATGTGGAACAGTAGTGATTTTAGAGAAATGCTTTCTCTCCAAGAATAGTCTAAGGAGCTTGGAAAGAAAAGCGTCTGGACTTCTTTAAGTTTCTTGAAAATGTTTCACCTCTCATCTGAGAAGCTTTTTTCACTTCTAAGACCAATTGGTGGAGAGTCACAGATTTTTAAACCGTATTGGGAGCGTCCCTAAGAATGTTGTGGACCCCCTATTTTTCCTCTGCCTAATCACATGAGCCAAGGTATGAAAACAGGTGTGGTTCACAATCAGCCAAGGTTTCAGGTGTGAGACCTTGTCCTACCCTATCCTGTGACTTACTGAGACCAAATGACCCAAGATGTGATGGCTACTCTTTCAAACCATCTGTCTTCTCTGTCCAAAAAGTGGACATTAGCATCTTCTAAAGAGCGATCTTTGTCCTTTAGATGCAGATGGACAGCCGAGTCTTGTCCTGTCGAGGTGGCTCTTGTGTGGCTGGGTCTGACGTCTTTTGGGATGTCGTGTTTGGAAAAGTCTTTTCTGATAAACCTGCTCCAAAAGGGATGACAATGTTGTTCTGTTTGTCCTTCTGATCCTCCCTAGTTGGTGTCTGATCTTCTTTTCTGTGCATCTTTGCTGATTTGATGAAAGCTCAATTAGGATAACCCCAGAGCTTTCTAAGACAGCTTTTTAAGAGCTTTCTTTACATGTGTATGTTCCTTCTTTTTCCCTTCTGGCTTCTCCCAACCAATTGCTCTTAGAACTGAAGAAGCTTCTCGGATGAGAGGCGAAATGTCTTCAAGAAACTTAAAGACATCACAAAGTTTATGTGAGTGCAGCCTCAGATTTTTCAAATGCTGTTTGTTTAGCAATCTGATACTGAACCTGGAGCTCCACACACAGTGTTGATGGCAGTAGACTGTGAGGATAGCAACTCATCCAGGAGTCGCTGGGCTGTAGGCAGAATCTGGAGAGAAATAACTGAATGAATGCATTTTCTTTAATCATTTGGTTTATAGAGGTCATAAATAGCTTAAGATATTAATGATACCTGCTGAGGCAGCTCACTGATGAGGTACTGGGCAAACTTTTGAAGCTGGTCTCTCTGCAGTCTGGACAAAGACTCAGAAACTGGAGCCCTAAGACACACTGCTGATGCCTATTCACACACAGACACACACACACCATTTTTATTTAGGTATTTTTAATGGGGATTGTAAACAGAAAGAAGTAAACAGATCAAATGTAGGAAAAGACAGAGTAATGGCATTGCATTAATAGGTCCTTTAGTCAGTAGCTGTCCCAAGAAGCTAAATGCTGGTGTATTTGCATCCTTCCTGAAGGAGAATATTCAGCCATTAGGTCACACCCTGAAATTCAAACTCATTTGGTTTATACAGTAAGATGAAAATCTTCCATTGCGGCTGAATTAAAACACTTAAAACAAAGAAAAGTGGGCAAATTGTTTCAAATCAGTAATGTGAAAGACTAATGGTCCGTTATCACAAACACTTATATATTTCCATCAGGAGTTCCTGGGCAGGTAAAATGACAATTAGAAACACAAACCCACAAAAAATGATCATAATCAAAAAACAACAAATTCCCTGGAACGGCAGAATGGATCACTGTTTTCCTGTAAACAGATGACATGCGGAGGAATATTTTTTAAGACGACTGGTGAAGAGGTTTTCCAGGATATCGCCATCAGCAAAAAGCTAAGTGTATTCATCTTGTTAAATTTTTTCCTACCATCATTTCACAAGAATTCATTTATATTTTCTTCTTTTTTTAAGGAAAAACAAAGAGAAAGACAGGAAACACAGAGAGACAGAGACAGTGTAGTGTCAGGATTCAAACTAGAGATCTGCTGCTTTACACATGCACATGAATTCGGTATGTGTTCCAACCACAAAGTTATTTGTTTACCCCTTAAATACCTGAATATTAACAAAAACTTACATTGTGGATCCTGAAGAGACAGAGTGCCACCACATGGGCACACCACTTGGCTCCTGCACCACAGGTACAGCTGCAGGAGGTGATGCGACAGCGATCAAACATGACCGCCACGTTGTAGGCTCCTTTAGACTGACTGGACTGAGTGGAGACTACTGTAGCACTGAGATGAAAGCCTTGTAAACGAAAACAGAAAAAAACGAAATCAGCAAAGACAACAATGAGTTGGAAATGGAAGCAAGTGCATTCCTTTGATTGGAAATTATATTTTATTTAAAAGTGTCCGACAAAATGTTTTTTGTTTCGATATTGCTTAGTCTTTTATTTAATATAGCTCTTTTGTGCAAAAGGTTTGCAATCTTACAATGATTTAATTCCAGACCAAAATATTCTCTCCCACAAAAAAACAAAACAAAATGCAGGCATTGTTTGAAGTTTTTCCATTTTCTAATCCATGTCATCACCAATGTTCCCTCTAATTTTTCAGGTGTCTGAGTGAACACACAAACTCCCTGAGCGATCCCTTGGACCACTGTGAGTGACATCAGACGTGTGCACTGTGGTCACGCCAGCATCTAATCCATCCAAGTTACATGGTTTATTAAAATAATCAAATTACAGCATTTACATTTATGTTAGACTACTTTTAATTAACTGCTTTAGCCCACTTACAATGAAAATTTAAAAAAAAATCTAGTCATTGATCTGTGTAGTGTGTTAACACTATTGGAAGTAAAAATAACTTGAACTCCAATTTCGAAAACACAACTTTCTTTTTTTTAATTTTTTTTTTGTCTGCAAAATACAGTATATAATGACCAATGTTGGGCAATTAATTATATAGTTACTTCTTCAAAAAAGTAACTCAGTTTGGCAAACAACAAAGTTTTTTGCAGCTATTTTTTAAATGCAGTCAAGGCGTTTTTTAAAAAAACATTTCAAACTATTTACAGAACAATCAGCTGTTCTGCATCAAATTTGATGCCACACAAATTATTTGTGCCACTCCAAAAAATAATTTCTGTCCACTATGAGTTAAAGGAGAACAACAGCCTGATACCTGCAGGCCTGACAACAGGAGATGTATCACTCCTGTAACACCTGTAACATTCAGCAGTCGCCTCATTGTTCTGACACACACAACAAAACTATTGACTACACTACACACTAACTACACACTAACTACACAAGATTTGCGCTAAACGTCTCAAATCTCTCACATCTCAAAGCACCGCCGTCACTCCTAAAACTTCCCCCCGTTTCTTAACAACTAGATGCCACGTTGCCATATCATTTTTTGATTGGTCGACATGGTACATTTTTGGACGAATAGGAAAGGCAGAGGGGGTTGGAGTTTGTTTTTGCTCACAGGCGGAGAGCGCTTTCGAGCCTTTTTCCTTATAAAACACCGTTTTTACCGTTTCTTCCCGCAGTAAATATAAACAACGACAGTATTCAGGAAGAAAACCAAACATTGCAGATACTTTTATCATAACTCTGGTTTTACGTGGCCTATCAACACAATTTAAAAACTGGTATAAAGTCCACACTTTTTCCGTCAGTTGTTCCGTCTGTCCTGCTCACATCTCCAATGGTTGTACACGTTGTCATTAACGTGGCTTCACTCCACATCAGCCACGCCGTTTTGTCGGCTAAAACACCGGTGTCGGCACATAAGGACTAGAGATGGCACGATACCACTTTTTTATGTCCGATACCGATATCATAAATTTGGATATCTGCCGATACCGATATTAATCCGATATAGTGTGTTTTTTAATCAATAAAACTGTTTTTTTTTAATATCTTGCTGCATTTTGTATAAGTTCATACTCAAGTTTAAATAAACAACAACACTAAAGCTATTCTGTTATACCTGTATGTAAAAAATACACTGCACCCAAAATATTTCATAGTTCAGCAACACTGATCAATCTAATAAACTTAAACCTACTCCATCCTTCCTATTCTGGTATTTTAAAGAGTACTTAGCAGAAATATTAAGCAACCTAACTAATAGGGTTGCAAACTCCCAGCAAAAAAAAAAAAAGGGAACCACCCCCCACCCTCCACCTCATGATGCTTAATCGACGTAATCAACTTTAATTTGATGCAGTGTGAAAAAAATGCACAGAAATAAATTATTTTTCAAGAATAATTAAATATATTCAACATCTTTCTTCTACAGAATTGCAGACTGCACAGATGGTACTTTCCCAAAGGAAAAAGTAGTATAGCTTACTAGGGTATATTAGACTTAACAGTTAGTATATACAGTAATGGACTTCTATACATTTTACATCAGATTAAAACTTTGGGTGTAAGATTCAGATAATTATTTATTAAAAGCTAGACATTTTAAATGAGAATAAGAAAGATAAGTATGTCTTTGTGCCCCCTTTTCCCTGTTAATGCCCTATCGGCCCCCCTGGCTAAACTTTGCTAGATCCGCCCCTGCACAGTTACCAGCCGTCAGCTACGTAGAAAAGGATCCTGGTGTAGAAAGTAATATTAAATAAATTCTAACAACAGCTTATCAAGCTTAAACGTGCTGCTGTTGTTCAGCCACTGGTTTCCTCTTTCTGGTGCAAAGTGGGCCAAAAACAAAGAAGAGAGACGGACTCGGGACAGAAAAGCCGATCAGCTGATCATTAAGCAGTTTCACGATTGAAGTAGCAGCAGGAGAGGGAGGGAGAAGAGGCTCCATATATCGGTTGTTAAGCTTAACGTAGGTACGCTTTACAAACATTCAGAGATGAACTTACACACTTGCTTTACTTCTCTCTGGGATAACTTCCTCGGAGATGAAATGCTGGATTGCTAGCGAGGCTACAAATAAACACAGCCGCTCTATCACGTGATGCACACTGCTTCAACGTGCTACGGTTACAAGCCGAGTTACGTCGTGTCACAAGTTTTGTGAGGTGCTTTTTTGATATTTAATGGATTGGATTACATTTTTTAATTTCTCGCCGATATCCGATCCAGTAATTTAGGTCAGTATCGGACCGATACCGATACTTAATATCGGATCGGTCCATCTCTAATAAGGACGCTGTCATAGCCTGTCAACCACGTTGATTGGCTGCGTATATACGAATGTGAATCGCATTATTGGCTGAACTATGGGATAAGGTGGCATCGTTCTAATCCCATACAGGAGCAGCCAGTCACTCACTTACTAACACTGCAAAACAGGATTGTTGAAGTATTAATTTTAATTTCAATTCAGGTTAGATTTTTTTTTTGTGCGCAACGCAGATTCTCTTTGCGCAGAGACCGTGCCAGCAGTGCGCAATTGCGCACGTGCGCAGCTTAGAGGGAACATTGGTCATCACACAACACATTTGTACAAAGTCCTACTAGTAATAAAGGAAAAGGTGCCTCAAACAAATTCAGACCAAGTCATATAGCATTCACACCTATGGGCAATTTAGTGTTTCCAATTAACCTATCCCCACTAACTGCATGTCTTTGGACTGTGGGAGGAAGCCGGAGTACCCAGAGAGAACCCACGCAAACACGGGAGAGCATGCAACCTCCACACAGGAAGACCCCGGCCTGATGGTGGAATTGAACTCAGGAACTTCTTGTTGTGAGGCAACAGTGCTAACCACCGTTAGCCGACCAGCACCTTAACCCACTCTGCATAATACATATCAAAAGTATTTGTCATTAAAAGTTGGATGCGTGTGCACAGCAAATGGCTTTGTAGAGAAACAACTTAAAAGGCCCTATATAGGTGAAAAACAACAAAACAAACAAACCAAAATGTCACCATTTAATGTGGTATTTGGAAGATTTGCAGTTAAAAGTTGGAAATTGTGTTTAGATATTACACATGCCCAGCCTTCTGAAAACAGGATTATACTAATAGCAGACTAGTAGAAATAATGGAGGTAAATGGAGTACCTTTGAATCACATGATTTACTGTAACCTGCACATGGTGTTATTCTAAGCTTGGTGATTGTAGAAGAATATAGTGTGCTATACCAAAGTTAGAACACCAGAGAAATGTTTTCCATAAGAGTACTCATTCTTATGTAAGGGATTACTCTACCTACCAATTTGCAAAGGGTCTTTGACAGCTCTGATCCTATAGAGTTGTTCTCCACGCTGGAATTCATCTGGACTCCCATTAGCAAGGCAGGAATATAATCTGCAGCAGTATGAAACCAAAGTCAAAGAGTCAAAGTAGAGTCAAAGTCAGCATAGCGCTAGACAGTTTAAAAAATAAATCATCCTGTTACTTTTATTAGCAGTCACATCGCCAATAAACATCAGTCAACCAGACAGCCATAGACGCCTTTCCTTTCATCCAGTCTCGATTTTGTTTATTTCAATAGTTTTTTCTGTGCAAAAATAGTTTTGTTTCCTGTTTGGAAACAAACAGGAAACAAAAAACAGGAGTTTGAATTTTCTGGATTAATTTTGCAATTATCTATTTTACTTTACCTAAATGTTAAGTGCAATATTTTTAAACCCAAGGTTGACCACTTTTTGGATTTCAAATCCGATGTAGTGGTGGACACACTAATAAAATTTGTTACTGTCCACCAGTAACCAACAACCAGTAATGGAGAGAGAGAGAAGGCTGAATATATCTACACTTATGTGCAAAGGTTTGGGCACGTTGCACCTTTTTTTTTTTTTTTTTTATATTTCATGTTTGTGTTTTTATGAATAAACAAACAGAAACCCCAACTGTTACATGTGACACAATCTTTGATTTCATCTGGGTTTAGCAGAATATACTGCTAACTTCATGGTTAGCGATACAATATATAAATAGAAACTATTACTATACTATATTACATGTAAATACATTGATAAGCTATAAATAAATAGAAGAATTCTTTTCTTTTCTTTTTGATGCAGCATGCTTTTTCCCCACAGCCTTGGTCCAACATTCTCCGTAACAAAGTAATATTTGAAATTTCCCAATTAAGAGGAATTAATGCATTTATGGTTTTTAGCTAAGGCGAATAAAGGGTTTAAAAAACAAATCCTCACCTGATGTCCTCTTCATTCTCAGGGAAGCTCCAGTAGGCAATGCGAAGCTGGAGCTGTTCTGGGACGGGAGGATAGACCTTCTCTACCACTTCAAATGGGATGTGAAAGGCGACCTGTTTTGCTGACAACTCCACCAGTGGAATCACCTGACCATCTGAGGAAAACCATCAAAGAGAAGATGATCAGCACAGTCAGGTGACAAAAAGATCTTTAATCTTTAATGTCTTACTTAAATTCTTGCCAAAAAAAGTAATAATTTTTTACTAATCACGGTCTTCCCACAGACATATCATTAAGTATAGCTACACTCTCTGTGAACTAACCTCATTAATTACTTTCTCTAAGTCATTAAAAATGTCTTACCATTAATTAATGTTTCAAATTTAAATATGGTCAGTTATCCCTGTTAACTGGCTACATGCCACAGGCTTTTACGGTGGCTGTAATTAAACCATTACTTATTTGATCTAGATGTGTTAACTAATTATAGGCTGATTTCTAACCCTTTTATTTCAAAGGTTTTCCTAATAGTTGTTGTAACACAACTAGACAGTCATTTGCACCAGAATGATTTAACAAAGTTTCAGTCACTATTTAGAGTGGATCACAGCACAACACCAGTGAATGTTACATATGATCTTATGGCCTCTGACAGTAAACTTACAGCACTTCAGTTGTTCCACATTTTGTCACGTTACAGCCATATTACAAAATGCAACATTCATTTTTCACCCTAATAGTTTACACATGAATACTCCGTAATGTAAAAGGGAAGCGTTTGCTTGAAAATCTTTACTAATCATCAACAACATGGTCTGGGCCTCCAGTAACAGTGGGAGGAATCATTCAGTAATTTTTGACCAGGGTGTGTCCTGCAGCGTGTTTTTTCAACAAATATGTAGCACCGCTTTCTTTCACCTAGTCAAAATGACAATAATTACAAACGTCCCATGTCAGTGTGAAGCAAGTTGATATGTTCCCTCATCCCTGCAAGACTGGACTATTGTAATGCATTAGTGTTGTACTCTTGGTGCTCTAAAAACTCCCTGAAAAGCCTTCAGCCTTTTTTATATTCCTTAAGACTGGCCTTTATGCTCTTTAGGGTTTTGGAGTTGAGAACACTATATGCTCTGTACTCTGAATACTTGAATAATCAGGCTTCGTTATATAGTTTAAAGATCTCGTAGGACCAAAGCATCTTAACAAAGTACTTCACTCTCAGACTGCAGGCAGTGAACTGTGGTTCCTACAGTTCCTACAAGTAAACTGGGAGCCAATCCCCCTCCTGTGGAACCATTATCCCAGTTTGATTTCAGGAGATAGACACTAACTACTTTCAAAACTAGACTTCAAACTTTACTGATCCCAGCTCACCCTGGTCCATTTGTCTGTTATGCTGCGATAGGCTCAAGCTTCGGAGGGACTTCCCATGATGCAATGAGCACTTCTCCACTCCACTCTTTACTTTCCATGTGTTTATACAGCACTGGTGTATGTCATTAAATTTCTCCAATAGCTTTAGTTGGGTCTTTGACTCTATGCTCTCCTTTCTTTTCTCTTTCCCTGTAACTTAGTATCAAAGTGTGTGAAAATACAGTGCCGATCAAAAGTTTAAGACCACTTGAAAAATGGCAACAAGGAATGTAAGATAAGATAAGATAAGATAAGATAACCTTTATTAGTCCCACATGTGGGAAATTTGTTTTGTCACAGCAGGAAGTGGACAGTGCAAAAGTTATGAAGCAAAAATTAGAATAAAATAAAATAAGAATAAATACAGTACACAACTGTACAGAATAGAATAAAATAGAATACTATATACACTAGAATAAAATAGAATAAAATATACAATAAGATAAAAATGCTATATACAACTGAGTAAAAATACAACGATGCCAGAAAAGATTATTGCACATTAGTGTTATTGCACATTTGTGGATGTGTGTGTTTGATCAGTTAAAGTCTTTGTTGTGGAGTCTGACAGCAGTGGGGAGGAAAGACCTGCGAAATCTCTCCGTCCCACACCGTGGGTGCCGCAGTCTCCCACTGAAGGAGCTGCTCAGTGCTGTCACAGTCTCATGCATGGGGTGGGAGATGTTGTCCAGCAGGGATGACAGCTTAGCCACCATTCTCCTGTCACTCACCACCTCCACTGGGTCCAGAGGGCATCCTAGAACAGAGCTGGCCCTGCGGATCAGCCTGTTCAGTCTCTTCCTGTCCCCAGAAGAGATGCTGCTGCCCCAGCAGACCACACCATAAAAGATGGCTGAGGCCACCACAGAGTCATAGAAGGTCTTCAGGAGTGGGCCCTCCACTCCAAACGACCTGAGTCTCCGCAGCAGGTACAGCCTGCTCTGCCCTTTCCTGTAGAGGGCGTCTGAGTTATGAGTCCAGTCCAGTTTGCTGTTCAGATGAACACCAAGGTACCTGTAGCTGTCCACAGCCTCAATGTCCATACCTTGGATGTTCAGTGGTTGCAGTGGAGGATGTTTGTGCCTGCGGAAGTCTACCACCAGCTCCTTTGTTTTACTGGCATTGATCTGGAGGTAGTTCAGCTGGCACCAGTCCACAAAGTCCTGAGTCAGTCCTCTGTACTCCTTGTCGTCCCCATCAGTGATGAGGCCGACTATAGCAGAGTCATCAGAGAACTTCTGCAGGAAGCACTGGGTGGAGTTGTGGGAGAAGTCTGCAGTGTAGATGGTGAAGAGGAACGGAGCCAAAACCGTTCCCTGTGGTCCCGTTTCAGTTTTCAGTAAATTGCATGCTCAAAAAAATGTTTTGTCTCACTCCCATTTTTTCTCGTTGCATGTTGAAGTTCTACTTGGAACCTTGTTAAAATCCAAAAATGCAAAATATGATTTTTTTTGCCATTTTTCAAGTGGTCTTGATCGGGACTGTAGTATTGCCAGTGATGGTGCCAGTGACAGAATGACATATAGTTCTAAAATATTTTGCTCTTGACACACTTTCACTTCATTTCAAGCTGTCTGTAATGAACCATGCAACCTGAGAGAAACCAATAACAAAACATTTCTTAATATTGTAATTCTGAAAAAGTAAAGTGAAAATAACGGCACAAAAGAAGAGATGGACCACACTAAGTGTGGGTAGCATAACCATAATGACAGGATGCTTATTGAGAGCACAGGGGTCTGCCAGTGAAAATAAAAAAGGCTTCAGATTACAGACCTCATTTACAAGCCACTACTTTTGCTGGTGTTTACCATATATGGAGGAAAGCACTGTTCATATAATGCCATGCTGGTGTAAAGGCCCCAGGGTTTGTGGTAAAAGGCCATAGGAAAGCCACCAAGAAAACCTGACCCGCAGTCCTGATCCGTTTTAAGTATATCGGTAAGCTAAGGTATAGTGCGATAAAATACACGTTTCAATGTTTGTTTGCCTTGCTAAGATAAAAACAAATGCAAACATCAAGCACCACTCATTTTTCCCTTACATTTATGGAAATAACTGGCTTCAATTAGAAGGGCCTGTTACAGGGAGTCATACAGATATAGACCATTTAAATCAATTTAAAATACACACAAGACCTGTCAAAGGTCTCAGAATTTATATCTATGTTTCACTGCTTTGCAAAGCTGTTCAATTTAACCAGAGGCTGAACGCTGCCAACATTAACCAGAGCCGCATGCTGCCATTTCCCCCCACAAGTAGTAAGAAAATAAACAATTTTCAGTTAGTTTCATCAGTTGAAACTCACACCCAATGAGGGAGCAACTGATGTTTTAGCAAAAATAAGCTGTGTAAGTTTCTATCTGCAAAATATCAGTCAATTTTACTTGCTTAGCAATAAAAAAAAGGGGGTAAAATGCATATTCAACTCCTCACCAGTTTTCTAAGTAAATATATTCATGTAAGTGTTGTTGACATAGAATGTTTACCAGATGTCAAAAACAACCCATCCAATCCACACACACACACACACACACACACGTAACCATCTACCAGCAAGCTTTTTATTGTCATTAAGCATCCAGTGTTAAATGAAATTAGAAGCACAACAACTAACAGTAAAAACAAATCTAAAAATACCAACTTTCCAAATGTACAAGGTTTATACAGATGTGCAATGCTGCTAAGGTAATTGTGTGTTGCAGTGTGTATGTGATATTTATATGTGTGGCAGGGGTGCTGATGTGTCAGTTCGGGTGGTGCAGGAACGTGGTCAGCGTTGATGGCTGGCAGAAGCAAACTGTTTCCGGGTCTGTTAATCCTGGTTTGAATTGACCTGTAGCGTCTCCCTGAGGGCAGCAGGTCACACAGGTGAGATGAAAGATGGGTGGAGTCTCTTGTGATTGCCTCAGCTCTACTGAGGCAGCAGGATGTATTAATGTATTAATAGAGGGCAGCTAATGACCTTCTGCACCAGGGGTGTCGAACTCCAGGCCTCGAGGGCCGGTGTCCTGCAGGTTTCTCAGACAGGAAGGCACAGCAGCGTCTGCACTGATAATGGTAGCTATGTTTACAGTCCAGGAGATGTCGATAGACATCATGGTGCCCAGGGATGCGAAACCCTGAACTCTCTCCACACAGTCACCATTTAGTGACTGTGTGGAGAGACCCGTCTCTTCACTAAAGACCCAGTGGTAAGGTGGGTCAGCTCTGTTTTTCTGAAAGACCATGATCACCTTTTGTCTTTGTGGTGTTCAAAACCAGGTGTTCCAACTGGCTTGTAGTAGATGTATATAAACTGTATACCTCAAAGATATGAACACCTTATGAATGACATTATCAATTAAGATCACATAGGCTTTATTAAGGGACAATTAAACCCAAGATAACATAAGAACCATCCTGCGTATCACTGAATATATTAAACATCGCTGAATATATTAAACATAACTGAATATATTAAGCATAACTGTACCTTTTAATTTCTGGCATCTGGTGAACTAGCCCTTTACAAGCTGAGCTCTGTTGGATACTAGAGAAGGTTTAAATGCCAAAAAGACTGCAGGATGTTCCTTTGTCCACCATTTAAGCTCATGTCAGCAGCAGAAATACAAGTTAACACTAATTGTGTTCATAACCCACTGAACTGTCAGCATATCTGCTAACAAGAAACTGTAGCCTCACCGTATTTACGTGCAGCACACTGAAGAAGTGGGTAGCACCGTCACCTCACAGCGAGAAGGGTCCCGATTTGAACCCAAGCCCAGGGTCTTAATGTCTGAACTGCATATTCTTACTGTTCAGGGCTTTTCCTGGTACTCTGGTTTCCTCTCACAGTCCAAAGACATTTATTTTAGTGTAATTGGTGATATAAATTGACTGTAGAGGTGAGGTATTTAAAGTCCTTGAAGTGTATATATATATATATATATATATACACATATATATTAGGGGTGCAACGATACTCGTATCGATATTGAACCGTTCGATACAGTGCTTTCGGTTCGGTACGCATGTGTATCGAACAATACAAAATTTTTAATTAATTTTATCAACTTTTCTTCTGACGATGCTGTCTGTGTTGAGCGCTCAGTGGATCTGCGTTCGACTACTCCGCCTAGGCTGCACTGTCGAGCGCAGATCCACTGAGCGCAGCGCAAGCTAGCAAGACAGAAGCTAAACTTGTTGCAACAAAGCAAATTGAACCTCCCCCACCCTCACTCATATCTGGCCTTTGGAACTATTTTGGTCTTCATGTGAAGTATGACCCTGAAGGTAAGCGCGTCATGGACAAAAGTAAAACAGTATGTCTGATGTGCCGCAATGCTCAATTACATGGGTGGGAACTACTGCGTTAGCGCAGTTTGCTCGTTAAGGTGTTGACGCCGTCCAGCCCCAGGCAGGGGCTGGACGGCGCCCCAGTCTCAAGTCTTTTGCAGACTCCAAGAGGTTTTCTTCCAAGATTGCCCTGTATTTGGCTCCATCCATCTTCCCATCAACTCTGACCAGCTTCCCTGTCCCTGCTGAAGAGAAGCACCCCCAGAGCATGGTGCTGCCACCACCATATTTGACAGTGGGGATGGTGTGTTCAGAGTGATGTGCAGTGTTAGTTTTCCGCCACACATAGCGTTTTGCATTTTGGCCAAAAAGTTCCATTTTGGTCTCATCTGACCAGAGCACCTTCTTCCACATGTTTGCTGTGTCCCCTACATGGCTTGTGGCAAACTGCAAACGGGACTTCTTATGGTTTTCTGTTAACAATGACTTTCTTCTTGCCACTCTTCCATAGAGGCCAACTTTGTGCAGTGCACGACTAATAGTTGTCCTATGGACAGATTCCCCCACCTGAGCTGTAGATCTCTGCAGCTCGTCCAGAGTCACCATGGGCCTCTTGGCTGCATTTCTGATCAGCGCTCTCCTTGTTCGGCCTGTGAGTTTAGGTGGACGGCCTTGTCTTGGTAGGTTTACAGTTGTGCCATACTCCTTCCATTTCTGAATGATGGCTTGAACAGTGCTCCGTGGGATGTTCAAGGCTTGGGAAATCTTTTTGTAGCCTAAGCCTGCTTTAAATTTCTCAATAACTTTATCCCTGACCTGTCTGGTGTGTTCTTTGGACTTCATGGTGTTGTTGCTCCCAATATTCTCTTAGACAACCTCTGAGGCCGTTACAGAGCAGCTGTATTTGTACTGACATTAGATTACACACAGGTGCAATCTATTCAGTCATTAGCACTCATCAGGCAATGTCTATGGGCAACTGACTGCACTCAGACCAAAGGGGGCTGAATAATTACGCACACCCCACTTTGCAGTTATTTACTTGTAAAAAATGTTTGGTATCATGTATGATTTTCGTTCCACTTCTCAAGTGTACACCACTTTGTGTTGGTCTTTCACGTGGAATTCCAATAAAATTGATTCATGTTTGTGGCTGTAATGTGACAAAATGTGGAAAAGTTCAAGGGGGCCGAATACTTTTGCAAGCCACTGTATAAATAACAAAGTGCTGTCTAAATGAATGCTTATTTGATAAACACCATATAAATGTGGTTACACTAAAATACACTTCAAACACTCAATCCAGACTTCAGCATTTAAGAGAAGTGGGTTGGAAAATGGCTTAAAGTGTTTCTCTAAGATAGTGTCTAATAACTGTCACAAACCTCATATCTTATTAAGCATCTCATTCCATTGTTGATGACCCACAGATTTACCTACCACTGAAACGTAAATCTGTGAGTCCTCTGAAGGTTTTGCTAGATTGTTTGGAGGATGTCAAGGCACGGACGGCTTTCAACTTTCTTAACTTAAATGCACAGAAAACAGAGGTCATTGTGTTTGGTCCCTGTGACCACTATGACTTTGGCCCTTTATAAATGTATAAAAAACCCTTTGTGAAGAACCTAGCAGTGATTTTTGACAGTATGATGTACAGTATGTTTGATACACAGATTAATGCAGTTTCTTTCATCTCTGTCTGCTTGCAAAAATGAAGCCATTCCTCTGTTTTACAGACTTTGAGAGAGCTATCCATCCTTCATTTCATTTCGCCTGACTTTTGTAATAGTGTCAGACTCAGGTGTCAGTCTGTCATCAGTTAGCCGACTGCAGTTGGTCCAAAAAGCTGCAGCATGGTTACTAACTGGCACACGCAAGTGAGACCATACTAGCATCCTTACACTGGCTGCCAGTTAGTTTTCAAATTGATTTTAAGATTTTATTATTCGTTTTTAAGGCGTTGCACGGGTTAGTCCCCTCATACCTTTCTGATCGTTTAAATCGGTACACTCCTGCAAGATCACTGAGGTCTGCCGTTCATATGCTCCTGGCTGTCCCGAGGTCCAGATTAAAGCACAGAGCAGACTGGGCCTTTGCTGTAACTGCTCCTAAATTGTGGAACAAACTGCCCCTTCACATCAGGACCTCTGCTGTGAAGGGACACTTTCAAGTTTGTACTACTTTTATGTGTCTTATATTTTACTCAAATCTTCTCATTTTATACTTCTTTTTCTTAAATCTTTATAATGTTTTCCTATTTTTATCTCTTGATTATCTTAAATGTACAGCACCTTGGTCAACTGTTGTTGTTTTAAATGTGCTATATAAATAAATTTGACTTTTTTTCTCATTTGTCTTAATATCCAGCATTTGTGTAGTATTACTTTTGGACAGAAAAGTTTATCCACGGTGTCATCACTTCCTCAGATACAAGACAAGCACAATTTAGACTTCTGCTGGTGCTTAACTGCAGCACACAAGGCAAAGGTGTCATATGTGAGTGCTGGCAACCCTTTAAAAAAACTACAGCTAAAACAAAGTGAGCAAAGACTACAACTGAGAACAATTCCACATTCAGACCATGAACAGCATAGACGTCAGAACCAGTCAAAACAAAAACATTGCTCCTGACGTGGCTCACGCAGTGCCTCTGTAAAATATAGTGGGTAGGTGTGAGAGGAGAGCTGACAGCTGGAAGCTGAAGACATTATATTTAAGTTTCTATGCTGCTTGTTAACTGCTGTTTGATATTAAACACGACAGAGTGTTTGAATTTGTTCTCAAATGTTAGTATTTTGGTGCTCATGCATTTGTTTGGTGCTTACTAAAAAAAGTCTAAGCAGGTCAATAAAACTTCTCCATGGAGGAAGAACCCTGCCATCTGTATAACTATGTTATTACAAAATATATAGATAGTAAATATATAGATAGTAATGCGAGAAAAAAAGTAATTGAATCCTTTCCTGAAAGCAGGACATTTAGCAAAATCAGAACTGATTTAACAGAATTTTTTTTTCAGCATTTTCAAAGACATTTGGAACTTTCTGTGTGCTATTAGTTTAATCAGACTATATTATTACAATCTAATATCAGATTGTCAGATTCAAATTTCATGAGCGATCAACAATAACATCTTGGTTCTTAGTGATAACAAACCTTTTCTTGTAACTGTATTTCAAAAGTCTAATCAAAATGTTAGTTTACTTTAACCTGACAGTGCACAGTGGAACTGACAGACTGCTTTTTTTCTATACGATAAAATATCAGCTGAATTAACAGGTTTTAAAAATTACTCCACAGTTTCGTTTCTGCTTCAAAAATTAATCCGCATGATTAATTAACAGTATACTTTAGATTATAAGATATCATAGCATCAAATGCGTTTCCCAGCAGCAACAGGTAATACTGCTATAGTGCATTTTCAAGTATGTATAATGAATGGAAGCACATTTTGTGTGTGTCACTCTCCAACCTTTAATCTTGACAGTGGGGGAGTTGGGTCCAGCAGACTGCTTCCTCCATCCCCTCCAGTTCTGACAGAGGCTCTCGGCCTCCGAGATGAAGGAGCAGAGAGAGTCTTCTTCGAATCGGTCCGAGTCTTCAAAGGAGAACCTCTCCCCATCCTCCCACTCGGCAAACATCAGTTCCATTACATCCACTCTTAAAGAGGTTAGGAGTCCCGGGACAGCGATTTGAGTCTACGGCCTTTCTGCCGTCTAAAAAACAAGGGGAAGCCCGACAAACAGTGCCCACAGCTCCAAAAGAGTCAGTCTGAACACTGGGGGAGGGGAGACCACTAACAACCAAATCACTGCCGAGAGGCTTATCGCCTCAAACACATACAAATTTTTTTAACAATGCTTTGAATAGTCTGCAAAAATATATACAGCACAACTACAATTAGTATTTGTCTACGTAGCTATTTGTGATTTAAGTCGGCATAAGCCACTGCGCAGAGGTGAAGCTCCCTTCCACACTTGGATTCAAAGCCAAAAACTCTGAATAGTGAAAAGTCTTTGACGGCAACTTTGCCGCTGAGATGCCCAACGACTCAAACTCACAAATCAACGTTCCTGTCAAAAGTAGAAAATGAAAAACTCTCTCATCATGCAGCCACGAATAAGAATAGAAAACAGAGGTTAAAAAAACGCTTATTGGTGTACATGTGAAGCCTCGTGAAGTCTCGAAGCGGTTTCGTTCATCCAGACGTCCTACTCTTTTCAGGCATTTAGCTCAACTCACACTGGGTATCAACATTAACTACTGCTGCATTATAACGATCCTGAAAGAGTCTTTCAAACAAGAAAGAAGATGTCAAACACCTGTGGTGTTAATATTGCAAAGTGTCTTCTCTGTTCCTCGTTTAATGAGCTAGTTTTAATGTTATTTTCATCTGCAATGGAAATAAGAATTAGCAAACGTTAGCAGATAGGCTAACAAATGCCTACTTGGATACTATTAACATGTCATGCGCTGTAGACAGTTAAACTACGATTAAATATCGTTTATATTTCCGACTACAGGCTTATTTTGCTCGATTTACCTTCGCTGTGCTACCTTATGTTAGCTATATCTACTAGCATTAGAAAGCTAACCTCCAGTCGGCTAAGTTCAACTAGCTTGAATAGCTGTTTGTTTACATTTACTGCTGATGTTGTACACCCTTCCGCACATTAAGGACTACATACTTTCTTACATCGCATATCTTCCGGACTTAGGCATATATCTAGGTTACGCTTGTTTCATATTATGATCTAAATCCACGCTCTTAGCATTTTTTTCCGTTCTTTGTGCTGATATTAGAGGCTCTGTCTGACGTAAAAGCTGGCATATTCCTCAGTCAGATCTGATGAAGAAATTCAAACGAGTCCTTTAGATAGCTCCCTTCGCAACTGTCACCAGTTGTCCGTCTTAAAATCCTCTATGCCTTCAAATGACACCGGGATATCCGGATGATTTTCCCTTATCCCACTCGTCAAAGCGTTATCAAAGTGTATCAACCTGTCTGCCGGGGGAAGATGGCTCACCTCTTCTACAGCTCCTCCTCGATCAGCTGATCACAGCTTCCGGTTGCCAGCTCTAGAACGACACCGCTGAGCCCGTTGCTGTAGCTCGGCTGGAGAAGCGTGCTGTGAGACGAGGCATTAACCAACTCGATACAGTTAAGCATACTGTATCGAGTGTATTCACTTGTCATACTTAATCTGGGGTAATCAGTTTTGTCATTAATTAAGCCACTGCCTCCAAACTAATTATGCCACCACAGCCTCCAAACTTCAAAAGCCCGTTTTGTATTTGACAGCGAAGCTACCAGCGGCATAGTACTCTATGACTTTAGAAACATTCAAAAACAGCCAGATCCTTGTTTTACAGTACCAGTACCAGTCAAATGTTTGGACACACGTTCTCATTTAATTGTTTTTCTTCATTTCATGACTATTTAAATTGTAGATTCTCACTAAAGGCATCAAAACTATGAATGAACACATATGAAATTATGTAGTAAACACAAAATTGTGAAATAACCAGTGTTGGGAAGGTTACTTTTAAAATGTATTCCATTACAGATTACAGAATACATGCCCCAAAATGTATTTTGTAACGTATTCCGTTACGTTACTCAATGAGTAACATATTCTGAATACTTTGGATTACTTAATCAAATCAAATCAAATCAAATCACTTTTATTGTCACATCACATGCGCAGGTACACTGGTACAGTACATGTGAGTGAAATTCTTGTGTGCGAGCTTCACAAGCAACAGAGTTGTGCAAAATACAATAATGTAAAACAAGCAAAATATAAAAATGGCTAATCTAAAAAGTAATAAATATATGTACAATATGTAAAGGTATATACATTACTGAATGTGTATACTAAATATGTTTTTCTACATGTGTGTGTTTGAGTGTGTATATAGTATGTATATACATGTTTTACAAATGAAATAAAGTAAACAATAAAATAAGATATATAAAATATACAGAGTATATTCTTACAGAGTATATTATCATGCTTTTTACAACTACATGAATGTATTATTGCTGTGTGATTTATTAGGATTACTGAAGGTCCGCGGCTCCGAATCGTAGTAAAGGGACTGGCTAATACGTCGGGTTCCGTGTCGTTCTCGTAGCCGAAAAATAGCTTTACTTTGTTGTCTGCGTCAAGTTTTAGACAGAGAGAGGCGTTGAAAGGCTGCTCCAACGGAACTTATTGTTTCGGAGGAAAACACGAACACGTTGTACAGTCCAGTCTTAATAGCTTACTTACAGCTGGGCTCGTCAGGCACTCTTCTTGGCTGCAGTGGTTATTATTATATTTACATGCTTCCAGCTCCCGTTTCTGCTCGATGACAGCTCGTACTTTTCCACTCTCCTTTTTCTCCCTCCTCGCTCTCACAGACACATAACGGGTATGGCAGTCCATTCTCCCTGCAGCACGGACTACACTGCCCATGAGGCTACATTCTTTAGGGCTGTGCCTGTAGCATTCTGCCTATTAGCTTAGCACAACAACAACAACAACAGAGGCCGGCAAGATGGCTGTCGGGGCAGGCAACCTTTTTTAAGCCGTCGTGCACTAATCCCGGTGGACTTGTTTGGACCTCTACTTTTGAATACCAAATAGGTTGCTGTTTTTGCCTATAATTTTTAAGGACTAGATTCACCTCTTAAAACCTTTTGAACGGACCCAATCTGCCATTTAAAGGAGAAGAAGATGACGCGGGAAAAAGCAGAAACTTCAGCTAAGCCAGCGGTAGCCTCCAAGAGCTCCGCATCCTCTGACCACGAATATGCAATGGAGATTTCAACACCGTCAGTCAAAAGAAAAACTCCACCTACGCCCACCAAAGCACCCCCACCACCTAGCAAAGGTACTGTATCCCAAAGCGTGGAAACCAGCAGCTCCATAATAGAAGCCATTAACAAGCTAACAAACAAGATCGATGACTTCGGTGTGCAGCTAAGTAACAACATGATAATGGTGGCTAACATTGCCAAGCTAGCTGAAATGAACGCAGCCGATATAAAAGACTGTAAGGCTAAACTGTCTGGTTTGGAAAAAGACATTCCTGCTCTAAACAAAGAAAACGCAGAGCTGAAAGAGAGAATGTTGGAGCTAGAACGATACATGCGTCGCTGGAACTTGAAAATCCAAGGCTGGAAAGAAAAAAATGACGAAGATACCCGCAAAGAAGTTATTGACATCTTGGCTAAGATCGCGCCACATTGGGCCTCCTCACTGGGCAACGCTGTGGATACCGTCCATCGTCTAGGGAAAAAAGAAGCGGGTAGACATCGACAAATAATAGTTCAGTTCACCATCAGGCACTACCGAGATGCTTTCTGGAAACTGACCAAGGATTCCCAGGTGTGCAAGGAGCTAGGCGTCTACTTCAAGCAAGATTTCTGCAAACTAGACCGGGAGGCAAGAGCTGCAGTTTGGCCCAAAATGGAGCGAGCCAGAGCTGAAGGGAAGAACGTCTACTACCGAGGGCACGCCGGTTACATCAATGGAGTTCGGGTATTCCCTGGGTGACTGTCGAACTATTCATAATAACCAGTCAGCATATCACTCTATGAGTACAATGTGTTTAGCTAACAATTCTATTTAGGTCACGTTCTTTAACCAAATTATAAGATTGCCAAAAGTTTTAAATAGGCAGGTTCAATACTTACTGTTTATATTACCTATTTGGTACGTTACTATAATGATTTTTCATAGAGGTCGTTTGCACTTTGTGAATTCAGTTTTAAGGGATTAAGTACTCCCAATTTTATAGAGTTCTACTTTTATCTGGGTACTTGAAGTACAGTCAACCTTTCTATTTTGCTTTCTCACTTCCCTTTTATGTCATTCCTTAGTTCCAATGTTAACTGTGTGTCTTTAAATACCAGGGGCTTAAGAGACAGTGTTAAAAGAAAATCAATATTTTTGTTCTGTAAAAATGTAAATGCGAGCTGTATACTGCTACAAGAAACACACTCTGTGGAGGCAGATGAAAATTTTTGGTCTAGTCAGTGGGGGGAAAGAATAATTCTTTGTCATGGTACTAACAAATCAGCTGGGGTAGCTGTTAGAGTGAATTGTTAAATGTTTGTCATTTTTATGTTTACCATCCATTTCTACAATTGTTTAACTGTGAGGCTGAAGTGTTTTATCACAGGCAACATCCTATCTGAAAGATCTGTTTGTTGTTTGGTAGAACTTCCTGCCCTTTGTATGGTTTCACTGTGTTACCTATGGTAAACCATACATTGGGTGTGGGGGAGACTACCCTCTTTATGACCAAGGATGTTCCTCCTGCTTTTATGTTTTATGACCCTTTGATCAGCAGGAGGACACACACACACACACACACACACACACACACACACACACACACACACACACACACACACACACACACACACACACATTCGTACTTACATACAGAAGTTCACACATATACAGTGGCTTGCAAAAGTATTCGGCCCCCTTGAACTTTTCCACATTTTGTCACATTACAGCCACAAACATGAATCAATGTTATTGGAATTCCACGTGAAAGACCAACACAAAGTGGTGTACACGTGAGAAGTGGAACGAAAATCATACATGATTCCAAACATTTTTTACAAATAAATAACTGCAAAGTGGGGTGTGTGTAATTATTCAGCCCCCTTTGGTCTGAGTGCAGTCAGTTGCCCATAGACATTGCCTGATGAGTGCTAATGACTAAATAGAGTGCACCTGTGTGTAATCTAATGTCAGTACAAATACAGCTGCCCTGTGACAGCCTCAGAGGTTGTCTAAGAGAATATTGGGAGCAACAACACCATGAAGTCCAAAGAACACACCAGACAGGTCAGGGATAAAGTTATTGAGAAATTTAAAGCAGGCTTAGGCTACAAAAAGATTTCCCAAGCCTTGAACATCCCACGGAGCACTGTTCAAGCCATCATTCAGAAATGGAAGGAGTATGGCACAACTGTAAACCTACCAAGACAAGGCCGTGCACCTAAACTCACAGGCCGAACAAGGAGAGCGCTGATCAGAAATGCAGCCAAGAGGCCCATGGTGACTCTGGACGAGCTGCAGAGATCTACAGCTCAGGTGGGGGAATCTGTCCATAGGACAACTATTAGTCGTGCACTGCACAAAGTTGGCCTCTATGGAAGAGTGGCAAGAAGAAAGCCATTGTTAACAGAAAACCATAAGAAGTCCCGTTTGCAGTTTGCCACAAGCCATGTGGGGGACACAGCAAACATGTGGAAGAAGGTGCTCTGGTCAGATGAGACCAAAATGGAACTTTTTGGCCAAAATGCAAAACGCTATGTGTGGCGGAAAACTAACACTGCACATCACTCTGAACACACCATCCCCACTGTCAAATATGGTGGTGGCAGCATCATGCTCTGGGGGTGCTTCTCTTCAGCAGGGACAGGGAAGCTGGTCAGAGTTGATGGGAAGATGGATGGAGCCAAATACAGGGCAATCTTGGAAGAAAACCTCTTGGAGTCTGCAAAAGACTTGAGACTGGGGCGGAGGTTCACCTTCCAGCAGGACAACGACCCTAAACATAAAGCCAGGGCAACAATGGAATGGTTTAAAACAAAACATATCCATGTGTTAGAATGGCCCAGTCAAAGTCCAGATCTAAATCCAATCCAGAATCTGTGGCAAGATCTGAAAACTGCTGTTCACAAACGCTGTCCATCTAATCTGACTGAGCTGGAGCTGTTTTGCAAAGAAGAATGGGCAAGGATTTCAGTCTGTAGATGTGCAAAGCTGGTAGAGACATACCCTAAAAGACTGGCAGCTGGAATTGCAGCAAAAGGTGGTTCTACAAAGTATTGACTCAGGGGGCTGAATAATTACACACACCCCACTTTGCAGTTATTTATTTGTAAAAAATGTTTGGAATCATGTATGATTTTTGTTCCACTTCTCACGTGTACACCACTTTGTATTGGTCTTTCACGTGGAATTCCAATGAAATTGATTCATGTTTGTGGCTGTAATGTGACAAAATGTGGAAAAGTTCAAGGGGGCTAGATACTTTTGCAAGCCACTGTACATACAATGCCTTAGAAACTATGTGGGCGTTACTTTTTGTGTGAACTGTCTCTCAATAAAAGGCAGCGAGAGGAGGCCGGATTTGGGGTCATTCGTGATGAGCTAAGATACCAACGAGGCCTCCCTTGCGCAAGTAATCGATCGATCGACTGTCTTGTTTTCTTTCATGATGAATAAGTATCTAGAACTAGCGGGGTTTGTGGGAACAGACCCAACAGTAGCCTTACTATTTAAAAACTTTCGTAATAAAATTGAAACTCATAGGAAAGACAGTCTGGGCCATTGGCTAATTTGTGTGCTCAAAGTGGATAATAGCTTTTTGATTCTATGTAATGTTTATGGTTACAACAATGTAGCTCAGAACAAACTTTTATTTACTGAGATTACCAATCACCTAAAAGAACTATCTCACAAATACTCCACAAACAATCTTATATTAGGTGGAGATTTCAATATGGTTTATGACGAATGGCTTGATAGATCACCTTCTAAATTCCATTCCCATCATATAAATTAATTTTTACACAACTTCTGTCTAAATCTCAACCTAATAGATCCTTGGAGATTAGCAAACCCACTTGTTCAGTCCTTTTCGTGGTTCAAGCCTGATGGTTCGGCTAAATCGCGTATCGACTTCTGGCTAATCTCAGACAGCTTAATGCAGAATAGTGTAGATGTGGGTGTCTCAGCTGCGCCTTTAACCGACCACTGTGTGATACATTTCAGTGTCACTCCTCAACTTAAAAACTCTTATAATAAAGGTTACTGGAAGTTTAACTCATCCCTGCTTACCAATGAAAATTTTAGTAACGAAATACTTCGACAACTAGAACTTATTTCAACTAATGAAAACATAAGTTCTTACACAGAAAAGTGAGAATTCTTTAAGTTTAAAGTACGTCAAATCTCAATTAAACACAGTAAAATAATAGCTCATCAGAACAAGCAAAAAGAAACTGAAATTATCAGAGAACTTAATCACATCTGCTCGAAACCCTTTTTTAATGATAATGACAAACAACGTAGAAGTATTCTACAGTCTTCTTTAGACGATATTCATACTAAAAAGGCTAAAGGAGCATATCTGAGATCCCGAGCCAAGTGGATCGAGGATGGCGAAAAAAGTACAGCATTTTTCTGTAGATTAGAAAAGATAAGACAAGAGAGAAATGCTATAAATAGTCTACAAATTGATAGTCGGCTATGCACTGACCCTCAATTAATATCTAAAGAAATCTTTACCTTTTACAGTAATTTGTACTCCTCTTCATACTCTAGACCATTGGCTGAGGCATTTTTTCAATCTATCAAACACCTGATTCCTAAGATTGATGAAAATTTTAAAAAGACCTGTGAGGGCAAAATTACCATTGAAGAGTTAGAGCATTAAGTGCTTTACCCAAAGATAAAGCACCAGGTTGTGATGGTTTGACCAGTAACTTTTACAAACATTTTTGGGTTCATATTAGAACCCTTGTGTTTGGAATGCTTACAGAAATATTAGAAAATGGTTCTCTCACACACACTATGAAACAAGGGGTAATTACACTCATACCAAAACCTGGGAAAGATCCGACTCTTCTTGATAATTTAAGACCAATTACTCTATTAAATAATGATTATAAACTTCTAACACATATTTTTGCAAACAGGTTAAAATCGGGCATAACTCAAGTTATTTCTGACACTCAGTCTGGATTTATAAAAGACCGCTCAATCCATAATAATATCCGCCTTATTTTGGACTTGATTGACTACAAATACCTAATTGAAAACCAAGGTTTTGTCCTATTTTTAGATTTTTACAAAGCCTTCGACATGATAGAGCATGAATTTATGTTTCAAGCCCTTGATTTGTTGGGTTTTGGAGGTAACTTCATTAATTTAATCAAATTACTGTATAGAGATACTAACAGTTCAGTGTGTCTTCCACGTGGCACCTCACAAAGATTTAGGATTTGCAGAGGAATAAAACAAGGATGTCCAATCTCACCATTGTTGTTTATTGCAGCAACAGAAATGCTTTCCATTCTGATTAAAAATGCTGATTTTGGTAAGATATCTATCCTGGGTAAAGAGCTCTCTATCAGCCAGTTAGCCGATGATACAACCATTTTCCTAAATAACCTAAATGAAATCCCCAAAATTCTGCAGATTATTGAAACGTTCTCGAAAGCTTCAGGGTTAAAGCTGAATTTAAACAAATGTGAGATCTTACCCTTAAATGATTGTACTATTTCTAACACTTTTAATATTCCTGTTAAATCCACTGTCAAATATTTGGGTGTGTATATAACCAAGAATAAGACTGATTTAGATAACCTTAATATTTGGGAGAAAATTCAAATCTGTAGAACTCATTTGAATAACTGGGCTCAGCGAGACTTTTCGATTCTAGGTAGAATTTTTCTCACCAAAATGGAAAGTATCTCCAGGCTAGTATACCCTGCATATGCGGTAGGAGTGCCTAAATCAGCAATCAAAGCTATTAACCAGCTAAACTTTGATTTTATATGGAAACGTAAAACCCACTATATTAGGCAAGGTAATTTAGTCAAACGTTTTGAAGATGGAGGTTTGCAAGCTATTGAATTTGACAGCTTAAACGGCACCCTAAAAATAAATTGGCTTAGGTCATTTTTAAGAAGTCAAAATAGCCTTTGGTTTCACATTCCAAGCAAAATATTCTCAGATCTAGGCGGAATTAACCTTTTACTTAGATGTGATTTTGACATAAAAAAAACTCCCCATAAAGCTCTCTTCCTTTCACCAGCAAGTTTTATTATACTGGAAATTAATATACAAACATAACTATAGCCCACACAACACTCCCCTATGGAACTGTCGTTACATAAAAGTTGGAAACAAATCAATCTTTATGGAAAAATGGTATGATAAGGGCATCTGGTCAGTGATGCACTTGTTAAATGATAGAGGTAAAATTTTATTAGAAGATTTTACCGCCAATTATGATCTGCAAATAAATAACAAAGAATTTCAAAAAATTACTAAGGCTATCCCTCAAAACATTCTATGTACAGCATATAATCTTTTTCAAAACCGTGACTATAGATCCCTTGATCTCCCTGAACTGTTGGTAAATGGGCATAACATAACAGCTAACAGTCTAAAAAACTCCCAAATTAGGGAATTATTTACTAATGTTTTTTCCCTTATAGATCCAATCCAAATTCCATCTCTCATCTGTTCTCCAGTGATCGAAAGAAAGAGATCAGAAAAAATTACCTAAAACTTCCCATTCCTCCCAAAGCTAAGGAGGTCCACTACAAAATCCTCTCTGGTATTTACCCTTCCAAAGAATTTCTCAGACGTCGCTTTGCTATTGATGATAATTGTTGCTCTTTTTGTAATGGGGATATTTATTTTATGATTGTATATTCTGTAAAGCCCTGTGGAACGATGTGCACTACTGGCTCTTCCCTAAGATCCCAAACTTACTTGAATTTTCTAAAAATGATATTATGTTTGGTTCTCTAAGAAAAGAAAAGAAGCTTGAAAATGTTTTAAATGTAATAATTATTATGGGCAAATTCTTCATTCACAAATGTCGTTTTCTGAAAACAAAGCCGTCTTTTTTTGCTTTTCACAAAGAACTCTGCCTCTTTCTCTCATCTGTTAAATTTCTGGACAAAAAACAAGTTCTGGATTTGAATCATATGATTGTTGAACTAGATCTGTTAGAAAACCCCTAAGGTATAACTTTTTTTATGTTTTTTAATTATCTGTCTTTTTTGTTTATTTGTTTGCTTATTTGTTTACTTTGATTCTGTTTGGGGTTTGTTTTTATTTTATTTATTTATTTGTTGTTGTTTGTACTTCCTGTTCATTATCCTTCTTCTATATGTTGGAATTCAGCCTGTTCTGATACTATTTCATGTTGGAAAAACTGAATCTTTGTAGAGATTGCCATAATTGTATAATTGTACATTATATTTTGTGCAAATAAAAAAAACAACAACAACAACAACAACAACAAAAAGGCGCTCTCTCACCCAGGAAACACACAGTCGCAGAGAGAGCGCGTCACCCTGTAACCATGGCAACCGTAACGCTGCTGCCTGGAACAACAGAACAAACAAAACCCAAACAGTCCTGACCCGCGACCAGTGTTGGGTAAGTTACTTTGAAAAAGTAATTCAATTATAGTTACTAGTTACTTCTTCAAAAAAGTAACTCAGTTAGTAACTGAGTTACAATATTATAAAAGTAATTAATTACTAGGAAAAGTAACTATTGCGTTACTTTAAAAAAATGTTTAAATATGTAAAACAACTTGGATCCAGTCTTAATCAAAGTTACTAAAATAATAAAAAATAAATTACTAAACATACTTGAACATACTAAAACATATATGCAACTCTCTGTTATAAAACTAAATATATAATTGAAGTAAATAGGCACCTTACAGAAGGAACTAACAGTAAACATTAATATATATGTATAAAAACTATTCAAATGTTACTGTGATAATATGACAAAACACCAATCAGATAATATTCTATAATTGTAAAGAGAAGTATTTTTTAAATTTGTCATGAATAATACAATAAAACACGACAGATGTGTCAGAACCTTTGATATTTATTGCACATAAACAGGCTGCAACTGGCTGTCAAATAAGCATTAAATTAAATTATGCTTTTTAAGCAATGTAGTGCAAATTAAATGAGCCGAACTGTAACAGCTTTAGAGAACTCTGGCTAAACAAGTATTTTCCTCCATGCAAAAGTAAATAGTTGAGATGATTTCAATTTAACACAGAAAAAATACACTGCATAATAAAACTAAAACATTTTTATAAAGTGTAAAAATGTAAACAGATAATACAAAGTGTCAACTCCATGGCCATTTACAATCTATTTGAAGTCAAACGTGCTGTTCTTGCAGTAGACGTATATTAGAGAGTCCTGTTTTAATGTCTTCTGCTTTTTTAAAACATGGAGAATTCTTATTTGCCACATCCACAAACCCCTTACATCCATTCATCCTAGCCATTAAACCAGTGGTTGTATCGCAAAACAAGGAGCTTCTCAAATTTCTCATCAGAAAGTCTGTTCCTCTTTGGAGAGAAGACGAGCTTTCCCAGGCTAAACAGTCTTTCTACTGGTGCACTGGATGGCGTGGCTGCATTGTATCTGAGTGAAATATTCTTTATCAGTGCATATCTATTCAGAGAGTCCATTCCATGTGATCCTGATTTGAAATAATCTATGACTTGACTTTCTGCAGTAGCAGAGGTGTCGTCCTCATCTTCAAAGGAAAAAAAGTCATCCTCTGTGGCTGAGTCTGTGCTAAGTTGGCATGTTGGTGTGCTGGTACCTGCTCGCTGGTCTTTGTCAAGGACAATTTTCCGGCACTCTGCCAGCAGACTTGCCTTGGCCTTGTCCTTCCTTTCCTGTGTCCGCAGCCAACGTAGTTTGAACTTGGGCAGAGTCACAGCAGCCAAGAGAGCATCTTCACTTTCCAACACCTCCGAAAATCTTGTTTTGATTGCCTGAAAGTAAAGTATGTAAAGCATATATTATACAACCTATCTATACACATAGACACACACACCACATTATATATCATGTGGATCTTTAAAAATATATTGCATTTTACATTACATTTTTCATAATTGTTCTTTTTAAAGTACATGGTTTCTGTTCTTGCTTTACAGCAAAAGGTCTGCTTTCTAGTCATACAGCTTTAAAGCGTAGAATAAGATGTATAAACTAACAATATGCATTTTCCATCCATATGTATAAAATGCAATTGATTAAAAATACAAGTTCTTACTGTGACAACTGCCTCTGGAAGATTTTCAAGAATTTGCAGGCCACTGCTCAACTCCAGGGTCTTAAACATCAATGTCTCCAGTGTGGGTAGGAGTATCCCATAAAAAGTGTTGTCTTCTCCCTGAAGAATGTCCAGGGCCACTGTAAGTGGCCTCATGACAGTGCAGTACTCCCTGATGAACTGATGTTCCCGCTCTGTCATGGCTGTCAACCCAAACTTGGAGAAGATGGTGTTCAGCTCAACAAGAGAAATCTCACAGATTCGAGCCAGGGAATCATAAAACGAATTCCATCTTGTAGTGCAAGGAACTAGCAGTTTCTTTCCTATAATGCCATCCACTGTCTCTGCAGCCACTGTTGAACGACTGGCCTTGTTCCATAACCCTGTGCACTTTGTGGTAGCGCTTCTATATACTGCCTTTGTTTCTGTTTGTGAAAGTAGCCACTTGTCAACATCATTACAAGAAACAAGACTTAATGTGTGTGATGCACATCTCTGGTGTGGCGGCAGAGTGATCATCACACCTACATTTTCATCGTTGTCATTATCATCACCAACACTGTTTTTTAAGGCATCATTCATGTTTGTAAAAGTTACCTCGTCCTCATCATTCTCAGAGTCATCAACTGGCTGGTACTTTTTGAAGGCCTTGACAAAATTAGAGCCATTGTCCGTCACAGTTGATGTTATTTTGTGGGATATGCCATAGTGTGAGTGAATGTTGTCCAACTCAAGAGCAATATTATCATGCGTATGGTGACCCTTAAATCTTCTGCATGCCAGTGCTGCTTTCTCTCTCTGCATGCTGTGTGGATTTATCCAATGTACTGTTACACCAAGATAGCTTTTATTATATGCAGTCCAGATGTCTGTTGTAGTGGAGACGTATTCTAACTCATTAAATGTCTTTTTGAGCTCGACATTCATTTTAGCATACTCGGTGTTGATGTATTTGGAAAAAGTCTTTCTGCATGGTGGGCCGACCCCTCGTCTTGTTGGTATCTTGGCAAGAAGAGACTTGAAGGAATCCGACTCAACTGTTGATAAAGGAAGCATGTTCTCAACGACATACCTGGCTATCAATTTGTTTAATTCAGTCTGTGTCACAGTCACAAATGTTTGTGGAGAAGAGAAATCAAGCTTAGACTGGTTGGATTGCATCGCTACATCTCCATCGCTCGCTGAGCTCATGTTAGCCTCACCTGGGTTTGAGCTGCGCCTGCTAGCATCAACACCGTCGTTCTTGGCGACCAGTTTTGTTGAAGCATGTGACGTTAAGAGGTGCTTCGTAAGATTTGAATTGCTTGTAACTGATGTTGAAAGACACTTTGTTCCAGGGCATAGGTTACATTTCACATACAGATTCTTGCCTTTTATCTCTTTGAGTGAAAAATAATGTCTGTACCTCCACTTAAAAAATGCTACCTTCGAATTATCCGGGCTCTCCATGACTTTTGTTACTGTGCTATCTGTTTGTATGTGAACATCCGCCCAAGTCTACCTCTGATTGGTTTACTACCTTACTCTTACACTTTTTTGTTTACTACATAATTCCATATGTGTTCATTCACAGTTTAGATCCCTTCAGTGAGAATCTAAAATTTAAATAGTCATGAAAATGAAGAAAAACAATTAAATGAGAAGGTGTGTCCAAACATTTGACTGGTAGTGTAACTAATGAAAAATAGTGTGCTTTATTCATCTTTACCAGACATTTATAATAATAATAATAATAATAATAATAATACATTTTATTTATAGGTGCCTTTAAGACCCTCAGGGTCACCTTACAATAACACAAGAACAATAGCAGCAATAAAATAAATAAAATATAAACATGGCAAAATAAAATTTAGACAAAGGGTAAAAACCCCCATAACAAAACACAAGCATAAAAGTATAAAAGGAAGTATAAAAGCTGAGCAAGGTAAAAATGGACTAAGGCAGATCAGGTGTATGCAATTCTGAATAGATGGGTTTTGAGACGTGATTTAAAAGTGGTGAGAGATGTATGGAGAAGATCGGATAAATATGGAGGAGCGAGGTTATGAAGCGCTTTGAAAGTGAGAAGCAGGATCTTGAAATTGACACGGAGGTGAACCGGAAGCCAATGAAGCTGTTTAAGAACAGGTGTTATATGTTCAGTGGAGCTAGTTCTGAAAATAATACGAGCAGCTGTATTTTGAACCAACTGCAATTTATGGAGGGATTTATGAGGTAGATGTACTAAGTTTTACTTAGTACATTTCATTTCATTTCTGTGGTTATTCTAAAGTTACTGGGTTAGGGTTTTTGTTTAAACAAAAAATGTTTACAAAAATATTGTTTTACTACTTGGAAGTCATTAAAATCAGTGATTGCAACTGATATAGCCCTATTTGTTTGATTCCTTCTGTAGATATGGGTCCCAATTCAATCCAACTCAACACAAACTTTGAATAAATATAAGTGCAGTGTTTCTGTAATTTCTATACAAGATGTAGCACTCATCACAAGTCAGCCTACAGTAGTTATGTCATTTTATGACAACACGTTAAAGAATTACTGTTGACAGTTTCCATCCATACATCTTCTTTTCCGGGGCCAGGTCACGGGGGCAGCGGTCTAAGGAGAGAAGCCCAGACCTTTCTCTCCCTGGACACCTCCTCCAGCTTGTCTGTGGCAACACCAAGGCATTCCCAGGCCAGCCGAGAGATATAATCTCTCCAGCGTGTCCTGGGTCTGTCCTTGGTCCTCTTCCCGGTTGGACATGCCCAGAACACCTCATCCAGGAGGCACCCAGGGGGCATCCTTGTCAGATGCCAGAACCACCTCAACTGGCTCCTTTCGATGTGGAGGAGCAGCGGCTCTACTCTGAGCCCCTTCCGGATGGCCGAACTCCTCACCCTATCTCTAAGAGAGAGGTCAGCCACCCTTCGGAAGAAGCCCATTGCTGCCGCATGTATCCATGACCTCATTCCTTTGGTCCCTACCCACAGCTCGTGACCATAGGTGAGGTTAGGGACATAGATCAACCGGTAAATTGAGAGCTTCGCTTTTACACACAGCTTTCATTTCACCATGACGGATGGTACAGCATCCACATAACTGAAGTCACAGCACCAATCCGTCTGTCGCTCCCTTCTCCCATCACTCGTCAAGATGGGGCAGGAACTCGTCGCTGACCTGGAGAGAGCACTCCACCCTTTTCCGGCTGAGGACCATGACTTCAGATTTGGAGGTGCTGATTCTCATTTCTTCACACTCGGCTGCAAACTGTTCCAGTGCAAACTGGAGGCCATCACCTAATGAAGCCAACAAAATTACATCATCTGCAAAAAGCAGAAATGAGATTCTGAGACCACCCAAATGAAAGACTTCGGCCACTTGGCTATGCCTAGAAATTCTATCCATAAAAAATAACATAATCGTTGACAATGAGCAGTCCTGGTGAAGTCCATCACGCTCTGGAAATGAGTCCAACTTACTGCCAGCTATGCTGACCAAGCTCTTGCAATGGTTATATAAGGATTGAATGGCCCCTAGTAATGGGCCAGACTGCTGAAGTACCTCCCACAGGACACTCAGAGAGACACAGTCAAATGCTTTCTCCAAGTCCACAAAACATATGTAGACTGGTTGAGCTAAACTCCCATACACACTCAAGTATCCTCAAGAGGGTACAGAGCTGGTCCAGTGTTCCACGACTAAGGCCAGCATACCAGGGAAGCTGAGGAGTGTGATCCCCTATAGTTGGAACACACCCTCCGGTCTATTTGTGGCTTTAAGAAGCAACTGGACTTCTTTCAGTTTCTTGAAGATGTTTCACATCTAATTTGAGAAGCATCTTCAGTTCCAAGACCAAATGGTGGAGAGTCCCAGATATTTAAGCCATAGTGGGAGTTGTCCTTTAAGAAAGTCGTTCCACAATTGATCATATGCCTCATTAGATGAGTGAAGGTGTAAAAGAGGGTGTTTAGTCATTATCAATAGAGATTTCGGGTGAAACCATTTTGAGACCTTGCCTCACCCTACCATATAAATCAGCCTATCATATAAAAACCAAAGAGATTATCGTCGACTTCAGGAGGCACAGCACTAACTTAGTCCCCCTATACATCAACAGTGAGTGTGTGCAGAGGGTCCACACCTTTTAGTTTCTTGGCATCCTCATCTCTACTGACATCTCCCGGACAGACAACATCACAGCAGTCATCAAGAAGGCCCAGCAATGGCTGCGCTTCCTGAAGGTCCTCAGGAAGTACAAACTGCACCACCTGCTGTGCTGACCTTCTACCGCTCGTCCGCTGACGAACTGCATTACAGTATGGTACGGCAGCTGCACAAAGTCAGATAGAGTGAGGCTTCAGAGAATAGTCAAGGCAGCACAGAAGATCATCGGCTGCCCTCTCTCCTGCCTGATGAACATTTATTCCTCCTGCTGCCTCAGCAGAGCAACAAATATTATCAAAGACAGCTCCCACCCTGGTGTTGACCGGTTCAACCCTCAGGGTGCATCAGCACAAAGACTGACAGACTCAAAAATAGTTTCTTCCCAAAAGCCATAACCACCCTGAACTGCCCTCTGTACGCAGTATACACAACTACCATCACCACTGTGCAATATTTAATTTACATACCCACACTGTAAGTATATAATCCAACTTATTTTTTCCGATTGTACATTTGATATTTCTTGAATACGTTTCATATTTTTTAAATACTGCTCATATGTGTATATGTATATGTATAGTGCTGCAGAACTGTATACCCCCCCCCCCCCCCCCCGCCCTTCCCCCTTTCTTTTCCAGCATGTCAGCATGTCATGTGCATAGTGACAAAAAAAGAAGCATTCTATTCTATTCTATTCTATTCTATTCTATTCTATTCTATTCTATGTAACTTATTGAGATCACCACAGGTGTTTTTCTGGATTATGATTTATGTTCTGATTATTTAGTGATACTGTTTTGATTATTGTTATTATTGCAGGTTTAGTTCAGTGTCAAGACTGTCTCACTCTGTCTAGTCCGTGTCTTGTTTCCTGTTTTACTTTGAAGGTTCATGTTCATGTCTGATGTCAGTGTGTTCAGTTTTACTTATCCCCTGTCTCGTTAGCCTAATTTCTCCCAGCTGTGTCTCCCTCCTGTTTCCCACTCCCTGATTACACCTCTGTGTATATAAGCCCTGTGTTTTCCTTTGCTCTCTGTCGCGTCATACCCTTAGATTGTGCGTTTCTGTTTCCAGTCTTTCATTGTCAGTTCATGTTTTGTTTCATCACCAGCGATAAAGCTGAGGGTTTTTTTGAGTTGCAATTCAGTGTCCGAGTCCTGCATTTGGATCCTCATCTCCACCTGCCCGCACACAGAGCCCTGACAACAACAGACCGGTCTGTACCATCTGTCATGATGAAATGAGAGCTGTGTGTAAAAGGAAAGCTCTCAATTTACTGGTCAATCTATGTCCCTACCCTCACCTATGGTCACGAGCTGTGGGTAGGGACTAAAAGAACGAGATCGCGGATACAAGTGGCAGACATGGGCTTCCTCCGAAGGGTGGCTGGCCTCTCCCTTAGAGATAGGATGAGAAGGACGTTGGTTTGTGAGCTCTGCACTCGAACCCTTGTATTTACCATATTACTCTGCAAAAATTATGTGATATTACTTCACATACGAGAGCAACAACATATTAGAAAACAACCATCCTAGTCTATGGACAATATGCCCCAAAAAATTCAAGCCAACAAGATGAAGCAGGACACGAGGGCCTCTCAAGCAACTGCTGGCCCAGCTAGCCTAGCATGCTCAAATGCCATGGAGACAACTGCGGGCGAGCAGCAGGTAATCCTGAAGGAGCTGCAATTAATAAAGCAAGAATTACTGGAGAAAATAGATGAAAAGGCTGCAGAGACCCAAACGGAGCTGCGTAACGTCGTTGAGGGGCTCAATAAAAGACTGGATAAGGTTGAAAGCCACACATCTGAGTTGGAAAAGGGAGTCACTGCTAATTCCGACTCTATAGCAGCTATGGAATCCGACATGTCCAGCGTGAAAAAAGAGCTTGCCCTGCTAAAGGCCCAGTGCGAGGATTTGGAGGCTAGGTCATGGCGCTGCAACGTCCGCGTTATGGGGGTAAAGGAGGACAAGAGCAGGGAAAACACCGATCTGAATATGTGTCGGAAATGCTGAAAAATGCTCTTGGTCTGGAAAAATGCCGACTCTGGATAGGGCGCGATAGGAGTTTGTTCTGAAGAAGTTAACGAGCGCTTGATATATGTCCAGGGCCAGTACTCGCTCTCCCCCCCGTTTTTTTTTTCCTGCACTGACAATACATAGTTTGGAGTAACTGTGAATGGCCGAAACAGGTACGAGATAATAACAACAATTAACCCTAGAGAACCCATGGGGTCAAATTTGACCCCATGGTTTTGCTAGAAAACCAATGGGGTCGGATCTGACCCCATGGGTTCTCTAGGGTTAAACTCTACAGAGTCCCGTTTATGCTTGGGATATGTGTTGTTATATCACTTGTTGCCGGTTAGATATTCCAAAGTTCGGTCTAATAATACTCTGCATTTTGGTTTGGGTGTGGACTAGCATGGTAAGCATTTAAATAGTTTGAAGACTGAGAAGATGGACTGGAATCACTGGAAGGATAGCAGTCTGCTTTTGAGACCGGTTTTGTTTTGTTTTGTTATTGTTCTTGTCCCACCAACTTAAGCGATCAGCCACAGCGGATTTTATTACAGCAATAAAGGATGAAGGTGGGAACATGCTTACCACCCCAAACAATATTAACAGTCAGTTTAAGTCATTTTATGAACATTTGTATACTTCTGAAGCCTGTGATGCAGCCTTAGTGGAAGACTTTTTCAGTAATTTGGCTATGCCCACACTAGATGACTCAGATAAATCCAAACTGGAGAACGACATTACGACATCAGAAATAAATGAGGCCATTAAGAAATTGAAATCTGGTAAGTTGCCCAGCCCAGACGGATTTCCCATTGAGTTTTTTAAGACGTTTGCATCTAAATTAGTCCCCTTACTATTAAAACTCTTCAGGAAGGTTTTAGATAAGAAGGCCTTACCTACAACTATGACACAAGCAGCTATTACACTTTTACTTAAAAAAATCTAAAGATCCACTGCTATGTGAGTCGTACCGTCCAGTTAGCCTGCTGTGTTGTGATTATAAGATCCTGGCAAAAGTTCTACCTGGCAGACTTGAAGGTGTTCTTCCAAAACTTATTCACCCGGATCAGACGGGCTTTGTAGCAGGCAGGCAGATATCCAGCAATATACGACGTGTCTTCAATATACTCTATCAACGTAATAATCCTGAGCCTGAAGTGTTAATTTCTCTTGACGCACAAAAAGCGTTTGATAGAATAGAATATAACTTCTTGTTCACTGCATTACAAAAGTTTGGATTTGGCTCAGTCTTCTGATCTTGGGTTACAATTTTGTATGCAGCACCACAAGCATCAGTACGTACAGAACATTGGCTTGATGAATGTTTGGACATGAACCCAATGGACAAGGGCCTAGTGTCAGCCATCTATGGCAAGATTCAGGGTTTGGTGTCTGCATCACTTAGCCATTTGAAAAATCTATGGGAAGAAAAACCGGGGGAAGCCTTCACAGATGAGGCTTGGCAGGCTGCAATCACAAGAATTCATTCCTCGTCAATCTGCGTCACACATGGCCTACTACAGTTTAAGGTACTGCACAGATTGCATTTATCTCCAAATAGAATAGCAAGGATGTACCCTGGTGCAGACTCATCATGTACCAGGTGTGGATGCGGCCCAGCTGACCTTGGCCATATGTTTTGGCTCTGCCCCAAACTTCAAACCTTTTGGGAGGCAGTTTTTAGAACAATTTCATTTATGTGTAAAAGGACTATTACACCAAGTTCTACAACGGCTTTATTTGGGGTTGTCCCGCTGGATACATCAGTATCAACACACCAAGCAAATGTATTTTAAGACTGAATTTTTAGTAGAGTGAAAGCCCCCCCCCCCCCCCCCCCCCCTCCTTTTTTAATTTTTTTTTTTTTTAATATTTTTTTTAATTATTTTTGGCACCTGTTGTTGTGATTGTAGTGTTCTGTGAAGATTTGAATATGTATAAAGATAGGGTGAGAAGTTCGGCCATTTGGGAGGGGCTCAGAGTAGAGCCGCTGTTCCTCCAAGGAGCCAGTTGAGGTGGTTCGGGCATCTGACAAGGATGCATCCTGGGCGCCTCCTGGGCGAGGTTTTCCGGGCATGTCCCACCAGGAGGAGGCCCTGGGGCAGACCCAGGACACGGTGGAGAGATTATATCTCTCAGCTGGCCTGGGAACGCCTTGGTGTTGCCACGGACAAGCTGGAGGAGGTGTCTGGGGAGAGGGAGGTCTGGGCTTCGCTGCTTGGGCTGCTGCCCCTGCAACCTTGATCTCGGTCCCGAGTAAGCAGAAGAAAATGGCGGACTGCTGGTGTCATAAGCCACCCCCTCTGATCAAGGATGGTTGCTCACAATGGATATAGATGGCTACTCTTTCAAACATGTGTCTTCTCTGTCCAAAATGTGAACATTATGATCCTTGAAAGAGTGACCTTTATAATTTAGATGCAGATGTACAGCTGTCTTGTCCTGTCGAGGTGGCTCTTCTATGTTGTGCCATGCGTTTGTGGAACTCCTGTTTGGTTTCTCCAGTGTAGAGGTCTGAACACTCCTTGCTGAACTACACAGCATACACTATGTTGTTAAGCTTGGGTTTGGGAGTTTTGTTCTTGGGGTGAACCAGTTTGTGTCTGAGTGTGTGGCTGGGTGTGTGGCTGGGTTTGAAGTGCACTGGGATGTCTCTCTGTTTCTCTGAGAAACCTGCTGTATAAGGGATGAAAATGTTGTTCCTTTTCTCCTTCTGATTCTCCCTAGTTGGTGTCTGACCTTCTTTACTGTGCATCTTTGTTGATTTCATGAATGCCCAGTTGCTTTTCTTTCCCTTCTGGCTTAGAGGGCACATTTTCTGACTCACGTTGCAGGATCCTGATTACTCCAAGTTTGTGGTGAGAGTCAAAGAATGGGTACTGGTCTGCGTGTGTGGGCTTCTGGTAAATGTCAGCATTGAGGTTTCCAATCTCCTTAATGTGCACAGCACAGTGCAGAAATTGCAAACTATTATCTTTTCTATTTTCCCTGGCGAACTTTGTTTCTATCCACTTAGGTGATGTGGCAGTGAAGGCTTCTACTTCTTGGGTTTTGATATTGACCCAGGTGCCATCCACATACAGTTGTGTTCAAAATAAGAGCAGTCCAACATGACTAACAAGATCAATCAGTCTTTTTAGTATAAATCATATTATTGCATGGCAAATAATTTACCAGTAGGTGTAGCGGAGTCAGAGAAACCAACAGACCCAACATTCATGATATGAATGCACCTGAGTCTGTGTAATTGAATAATTAAGTGAAAGGGTCATGTTCAAAATAATAGCAGTGTGGAGTCCAATCAGTGAGGTCATTTATTATGTGAAGAAACAGGTGTCATTCATGTCGCCCATAATTAACGATGATGCGAGCACATGTTGTACACGCAATTCTCTCTGAAAACCTGAGAAACATGGGTCATGCCAGACATTGTTCAGAAGAACAGCGTGCGTTAATCAAAACGTTGATTGGAGTGGGGAAAACACGTAAAGAAGTGCAGAAAATGATAGGCTGCTCAGCTAAAACGATCTCCACAGTTTTAACATGGAAAGCCAAACCAAAGAGACGTGAAAGAAAATCAATCAAATCAATCAATCAAACCTTTATTTGTCACGTGCAAAGTTTGCACCTGCAGTGAAATTAGACCCCCGATGGCGCAATATGGCAGCCTCGCTTCTGTCAGTCTGCCCCAGGGCAGCTGTGGCTACAACTGCAGCTGCCTCCACCAGTGTGTGAATGTGAGAGTGAATGAATAGTGGAATTGTAAAGCGCTTTGAGGGTCTCGAAAAGCGCTATATAAATGCAATCCATTATTATTATTATTATTATTAAATGGAGAAACATTTTGTGGACTGATGAAAGTAAGATTGTTCTTTTTGGGTCCAAGGGCTGCAGACAGTTTGTCAGACGACCCCCAAACCCTAAATTCAAGCCACAGTACACTCTGAAGACGTGAAGCATGCTGGTGCAAGCATTATGATATGGGACTGTTTCTCTTACTATGGTGTCGGGCCTATTTATTGCATACCAGGGATCATGGATCAATTTGTTTATACTAAAATACTTGAAAAAGTCATGCTGCCTTATGCTGAAGAGGAAATGCCCTTGAAATGGGTGTTTCAACAAGACAATGACCCCAAACACACCAGTAAGTGAGCAGCATCTGGGTTCCAGACCAACAAAATTAAGGTTACGGAGTGGCCCAATCCCTGGACCTTAATCCAATAGAAAACATCAAAAATGGTGTTTCTGAGGAAAAAACAAGAAATGCAGAGGAATTGTGGAAGGTTGCCAAATCATCCTGGGCTGGCGTACCGGTTTACAGGTGCCAGAAGTTGGTCAACCCCATGCATCACAGATTTGAAGCAGTTCTCAAAAACAGTGGTTATACAATTAAGTATTAGTTTAGTGATTCACAGGAATGCTAAATCTTAACTTTTTTTCAGTTTATTAACTAAATATTTGAGTTTGTAAAGGAAAATAACCCACTTTCAAAGCACTGACCATGCTCTGTCCATGAGTGTGCTGCGTTGATATTTGTATGATCTACAGTGGCCACTATAGCTAGGTGTCATGCACTCTTTCGGAACTTGGGAGTTACATCGCTCAAAAATTAGCTTATTCCAGAAAAAGTGGGGGGAAACATTGTCACGGCTGTGGCAGCAGATGTGTGGAGTTTGTGAGAGAAGGACCCAAACGCAGGCACTGGCTTGGATGTGAGCAAACTTTATTTTCACAAGGTGAGGATACCGACTGAAGCAGCGATGGTGAAAACAGGAACTGCGAAGAACCTAAACTGGGAAAACCTACAAACGAATCTGAATCCACAACTCACAAAATGACATACAGAGGTTACACAGGGAGATTACACAGACGGACCAGTAGCAAGCAGGAGAAAACACAGGGCTTATATACACACAGGAGCAATCAGGGAATGAGAAACAGGAGGAAGACACAGCTGGGATAATTATACATAACAAGACGAGGGGAAACAAAACTAGACTAGACTAGAACAAAACCATGAATACATTCATGGTTTTGTTCTATTTCCTGATTACTGGTTATAACCAATAATTAGCTTATAACCAATATGGCATACAGCTTGATGTCATATAAGGCATAAAGATTTATGTCATGTATGCAAACAGCTTGATGTCATGTTTGACATACAGCTTCATGTCATATAAGGCATACAACTTGATGTCATGTATGCATACAACTTGATGTCACGTATGCATACTGTCATGGGCACAGGAGGGACTCAGACGCAGACCAGAATCACAGAAATCAGTTAGTTTATTCTCTTCACACCGAGTGCCACTATGTACAGGTGAAGGAAAGGGATTTGGGGTCTCCAGGGGTCACGAGGGCAGTGAGGGGAAAACACACACGGGTAATTCACACACAGGACTTCTCCTCCCCCGGATTCCTCTTCGTGCTCACAGTGCACCAACACACCACTCTCACAACATATCAGCAGCAAGTCCTCGGGTGGGGCATGCAGAGTCTGGAGAGCACGGGTTTGACCTGTGAGACATGGAAAACATTATGGATGCGCATGTTGCGGGCAGCTTTAAACGGACAGACACTGGATTGACCAAGGCTTCAATTTCAAATGGAACAGTGAAGGTCGGGGTAAGCTTCTTAGATTCAGCACGAATGGGCACGAAGCAAGTGGAGAGCCATACCTTTTGCCCGGCAGCGAACTCTGGGGCTGGAACCCGGCAGTGGTCAGCAAGAGACTTATTACGTTCTGTAGTCCGCAGCAGGGCGGCTCGAGTTGCACGCCAAACCCGGTGGCACCTGCGGAAATGATGTTGTACTGAAGGGACAGTATACTCACCTTCCACGGCGGGGAACAGAGGTGGTTGATAGCCCACAGAGGCTTCGAATGGGGACAGTCCAGTGGCGGATGAGGTCAGGCAATTATGGGTGTATTCAATCCAGGGGAGTTGCTCACTCCAGGTGGTCTGGTTGTGGGAGTCGATGCACTGGAGAGCAGCTTCAAGCTCCTGGTTGGTCCGCTCTGTCTGTCCGTTACTCTGCGGGTGAAAGCCAGAGGAAAGACTAACCTTGGCGCCAATCTGTGTGCAGAACTCCTTCCAAACTCAGGAGGTGAATTGGGGTCCTCTATCGGAGACGATATCTGCTGGAATGCTGTGGAGTCTGAAGACGAGGGTGGTAAGTAACTGGGCAGTTTCTAAGGCCGTAGGGAGCTTCTGGAGGGCGACAAAATGGGCTGCCTTGGAGAAACGATCAACAATGGTTAGAATTGTGGTGTCACCTGAAAAAGGCGGAAGCCCCGTAACGAAGTCTAGGGCTATGTGGGACCACGGCCGACCAGGCGTGGGAAGAGGTTGAAGGAGTCCGGATGGCGGTCGGTTGGACAGTTTGTTCCGGGCGCATGTGGCGCAGGCAGTGACATATACCCTGGCGTCCTTCTCCAAGGAGGGCCACCAAAAGCAACGCTGGAGAAAGGTTATGGTGCGGCGAACCTCGGGGTGGCAGGTGAACCAAGCAGCGTGGCCACATTGAAAAACTGCCTCACATGATTCTCGTGCTCAGCCTGGGACTTAGAAAAAATGAGAATGTCATCAAGGTACACGAATGCACATCGGTTAATGAAATCTCTCAACACATCAATCACTAGAGCTTGAAAGACTGCATGGAGCACTGCAACAAAAATCCTGCACACTTCCCCGTTTCCCCAGAAAAGGCCTCAGGTGTAGGCAAAAGTTTATCCAGAGACATAGCGGAGGCTACTGGGGCAGCCGGAGTAGCTGCAGCAGCCGACGTAGCGACATACATGCATACAGCTTGATCAGGCTGTATAACATAAATGACATCTAACTGGAGTATGACAGTATGATGCATATGTAGCCAGATGGGCTACTCGCCTTTCTTTTTCTCTCTCTCTCACTCGCTCTCCTGCCCTTGCTCTCTCCTGCGCTCGCTCTCTTCGCTGCGCAACTAGGTTAATTGGGAACCCACCTGCATATTGATTGCAGGGTGGCGTCAGCCCGTATAAAGTTAAATCGGTGTTTTCCTGGATCATTCCTCCTGTGCGTTTGGCGCAAAGCAGCAGTAAATGCTGGCACACTGCGACGGATTGATCAGCAAGCGAGTAGATCAAATGACAGCTACAGGTAGGCTCTCGCTTAACCTCCGATTCCCTCCGAGTACTAGAATTTGTGTTAATATAGTTTTGGGGCCCTGTTGTAGTGCGGCAGTTTCTGTTCTATTTCGGCATTGCGGAGAGAGGTGCTCGAGTTATCCCCACCAGTGAGAGTATAGCGCCTCCAGTCCTGGGGGTTTGATTGCTGCCTTCACCTCTCCGTGGCAAACTGCCCGACCCTAATCGAAAGAGTGAAATGCCTTCCCACCCGCTGTTGTGAGGGCTCCTCCTCCGTGGAGCCTGCTGTCTTGTTTTGTCTTGTTTTGTCTTGTCTTGTCTCGTCGTGACACTGTTTTTATTAAGTAGGCTTACCTTTTTCTGGTTCGCCTGGTTTTATTTTATTTTATTCTGGATTGTTGCTTGTACCCACGCCTCTGTGATCGGGCTGGGGCGATCCTCTGCCCGAGTGTCGTGCTGGGAACCTTAAACTGCCTCAGTTGCCGATCTCAGCCTGTGGGGAGCCAGACTGGCTTGTGATCGAGGCCTGGACAATTACTACCAGCACGAGTTGTAGTTGATTCATGGGGCGTAAGCTTTCCAGTGTTGTGTGTGTGTGTGTGCGTGTGTGATTTCTTTTATTAAAGTTGGTTTTAGTTTTTTTATGATCTGTAGCGAGTCTGACGCTCAGTGTCCTTTTATTCTTTTAACGTATTTCTCTGTGTTTTATTTCAGTGAACGGAGGACGTGCCAGTGGCCCTGGAACCTCAGGTGGTGGGCCGTTTTCACATTTTCTTTTGTACAGCACCGGGTGGGCTGTAGTGATTTCCTTTTTGTGTGATTTTCTGTTGGGTCCACGGCTGCTGGTAAATCCAAGTTCCATGATTGTTTTATTTTCACTTTAGGACACTGTCAACAACGATGCTACATTTTGGTTTCTAATATTTTATTTATTTTTATTTCTTTTATTATAAATAAAACTGTTTTAATATTGGAGCCAACCTGCCTCAGTGTGCATCCTTGAATCTGTGCGGCCTCTTTTTATTCCCTTTATCTATTTTTCTTAAACATATATTTCCTGGGGGTGAAATTCCTCTAGGTCGCGTTGTCATTTTATTATTTCTTTTATAACCCCGCCGACCACTTGGTCACACATACATGACATCATACTGTATGCCTTATATGACATCAAGCTGTATCAACTTAGCATCAAGGTGCTGTCAGCTGTCACTCATTCATTCATGTCTCACATCACTTGCACAACATTTCACTAATTGTTTTTGACCTTCACTTTTTGTGTGAGAGGATTCACTGGTTGGTGGTTCTTCCTCTTCTTATGAAATGTCAGCAGGCTAATGGTAAGATGGGAGTGTAAATGCCCGCAAAGCCACTTTACTTTACGCTTTTATTTTGAAGAGTACCTTAGCACTTCCTCTTTTATTGTGTCAGACTTCCTGTTCTGTTCTTAGTGAAACGACACGAACACATTGCTTCAGAGTGAGTAAAAACGTTTATTTTTTGAAAATACTCATGCAAAACTATGTTTTTATTTACCTGTCACATGCTATAACTTTGGAAAGTTTATACAATGTGGTTGAATTCGTTTTTTGTGTATATGCATCTCATTTGTTTGTGGTGTGGAAAGACTGGCTAAGAGATGCGCATGGAGGAGGTTGCTAGCTGGTTCAGCATGATTAGCACCCTTGGAAGCAGAAAGAGGTTGGTTTAATGATTGTGAATGATTGTTTATGTATTTAAGAGACAGAAAGGTTGTCATTAATTCATTTCATTAAATGTTGTAACATAAATTGTTTTAAAAGCTATTGATTTATGTCAATGTCACTATTTGTGTTAATCAAAATAATTTTCTATAGTAAAATGTGAACATTTCTGCACTTTCTACGTAAATGTTATAATGGCATTTGTTTGTGCAGCTTTATAGTTTTCACGGTGCCATATTGTCGGTGGTTTAAAAGAGGAGAGAATAAAGTTGCATCAGTCGAAGCTCTCTGCGTCACGTGTGGTAATTCCAAGCGGGCAGCTACAGTGAAAACTCCTTGACTGCCAGAGACCTGCCATCCCTGCAGAGAACCTGACACCATTTCATCAGAGATCCAGCCAACCTGTTACCAGCCAGCTGATTCCGCTTGCATCTACAAACTGCACTCGCAAGGTTAGAAAGAACAGCACACTAAAGCTCAGGACTCCAGATACTGAAAGAGACATTGACTACCAAGAAGAAACACGGGACTGCTTACACTCATGCACAAGCTTTATGCATAACTAGAAACTCTTTAAATACTATTACGAGGCCAAAATAATTCATGGACTTCCATTACATAATATTCCTGAATCTGGTTAATGTTTCTTGGTGAGCGAAATGTGTTTTTGTGGAATAATAATTCACAGGATGTCTGTTTATGAAAAAGTTTAAAAGGTGAAGCTCATTAGCTAATTTATGAACATTTGTTGTTGCTGTCTTATACTAAAGATACCTTTGAATGTCCATAATCAGTAAATGTTTGACACAGCGTTACTCTGTGGTAAAGATTAACTACAGCTTAAAAGTATAGTCAGGCAGTAAGGCAATCAAAGCTACAATCGACTTAAGGCAGCTACGGAAACAAAATGTCACTACCAGAAGAGCAAACAGGCAACCCCACAAGCGCACCATGCGAATCCAGCTCACCAGAAGAAGAAACAGGCAACCCTACAAATGCACCATGCAAATCTAGCTCACGTGAAAGAAAATGAACAGAGAAAGGCCTAGAGATGCAAAAGCACGATATCAGAAAACGTGAAAAATCATTCAACAAGACTTATGACTCTTGGAAGCTCGTAGCAAGGGAAACTAGAACAAAGCTAAAATTCCTCTGCTCAGCAGAAGACCTCAATAAACTGCAGCAAAACATTGAAGCAAAGCACGACGCTGTAAGTTCACAGTATGAACCTATCCTGCGTAACAGTAACACCACACCTGACATTGTCAACAAAATGGATGCCTGTGTTACGCTAACAAAGGAGGTATGTAACCTCATAAGTGACCGTCTAAAGACTGTTCATGAGGAATATAATAACCATCTTGAGAAAGAAAGAGTAAGAGAGGTGTTAAGCAAGAACGAATATGGGTCTGTTTTTGGCGACAGCATAACGGAAACTGCAAGCTCTATAGAGTTGTCAGAGCAATTGAGCCATCACTCTGGCTCATCCTGTACCCGCAGCAGTAGAGTAGATGCAGAAGCAGAGCTTGCTGCCAAGCTGGAGCAATCAAAGGCTATGGAAGAAATTCGAGCACAGCAAGCACATCTTCACAAGTTAGAAAGTGAATGGAAACTCAAAGAGGCAAAAATGTTGTCAGAAATTAAACTAAAAGAGGTGGAAATGCAACAACAGTTGGAACAAGAAAGAGCAAAACTACAGCAGTTACAAGCAGACAAAGAAGTTGCTATAGCAACAGCTCGCGTAAAGGCGTACAACAGCCTTGAAGGGTTTGAGAACCACAACGGGGAAATTGACAGCAAAATTAGCTCTGCTTGCTACAGAAGGCAAATTGAACCTCAACTGAATCCAAACGCCGCATCATTCCAACCTCACCAAGCAATTCCAGAAATGACAATGACCCAGGAGTCTGTCAGCTTAGCACAAGCAATCGCTAGCTCATTAAGTATGAATCGCTTGCCAGTCCCTGAGCCTGCCACATTCAGTGGGGACCCTTTGCAGTTTACCGATTGGAAAATGTCATTCATGAATCTGATTGACCGAAAACCCCTTCCAGCAAGCGAGAAGATGTTTTATCTGAAAAATTATCTCGCAGGAGAAGCACGCAAAGCGGTAGAAGGTTTCTTTTACCAAGATTCAGAAAATGCATACAAGGGAGCATGGAAGGTCTTGGAGGACAGATATGGGAACCCATTCATTGTACAGAAAGCATTTCGTGATAAACTCATGAGATGGCCAAAAATCAGTGCAAATGACCCACTAGCGCTACGAGAATTTGCTGATTTCCTCAAAGGATGCTCTGAAGCAATCCCACACGTCAAAGGACTAGCTATCCTAAACGATTGTGAAGAAAATCACAAATTGCTCAAAAAACTGCCAGAATGGATCGTGTGCAAGTGGAGTCGAATTGTTGTAGATGAACTTGACGAATCTGGCACCTATCCAAATCTTGCATGCTTCACAGACTTCCTAAGTAGAGAAGCACGGATTGCTTGCAACCCGATAGCTTCTCCACTGTTGATGAATTTCAAACCTGTAGATGATCAAATCCCAAAGAGAGCCAAAGTCTTCAACACAAACATGCAACCAAAGAGTTCCGCTCAAGAGAAACAAGACACAAACATTAGTAAACCAAAATCACCTTGTTCTGTTTGTAAAAATGAAACTCATGGAATCTCAAAGTGTCCCATCTTTGCAGCTAAGAGTGTTGAAGATAAAAAGGCATTCATCCATGAAAACCGGCTCTGCTTTGGATGTTTAAGAAAAGGTCATATCACCAAAGATTGTAAAAGGCGACACACGTGCAACATTTGTGAGCGTCGTCATCCAACCTGCCTGCACGAAAACAGGAAGCAAAACCCTGCAGAAGCAGTAACAAATAGCTCCACTCCCACGGAAGAACCTGTAAACCAGGAAACACACAAGGTCATGTCTCATACATCAACACAACGCGTTTCGGCTACCTCAAGTATTGTCCCAGTCTTTGTGTCTTCTGTACAAGAGCCACACAGAGAAATACTCACCTATGCATTGCTAGACACACAAAGTGACTCAACATTTGTCTTAGACGACATACTTGATAAGCTGAATGTGGATGTCCAACCAGTGAAACTGAAACTCAGTACCATGACGGCTATTGACACAGTCATCTCGAGTAAGAGTGTTCATGGTTTACAAGTTAGAGGACTCCACTCTGAGAGTTGTATCCAACTACAACAGGCTTATAGCCGCGACTTTATCCCAGTGGACAAGTCGTACATCCCAACGAAGGAAACAGCATTACTGTGGCCTCATCTCAGAAGCTTGGCGGAAAAGTTGCCGCCTCTCCAAGATTGTGATGTAGGGCTCCTGATTGGATATGACTGTCCATCAGTGCTGGCTCCTCTTGAAGTCATCATAGGTGACAAGCATGAACCCTTCACACAAAGGTCAGAACTAGGATGGAGTATAATTGGCTCATCAAACCCCCACCTAGACAGACAAGGAAACCAGAGCTTTGTGCTCACAGTAAAAGAATTGCCTGTTCCATCAGCGACAGATGTTCTAAAAGCCCTGGAATCAGATTTTGCTGAGAGAACCTATGAGAACAAATATGTGTCCCAAGAAGATGTCCATTTCATACAGTTCCTCAGTAATCACATCACACAAAGGGAAGACGGACATTACGAAATGCCTCTCCCTTTCAAAGGCAACAGCCCACCCAACCTGCCAAACAACAAGAGGTTAGCCACGGTACGTCTACAGTGTCTCAAGAAAAAACTAAAGGCCAACAAACAATACTACGATCAGTACCGAACATTCATGGAAGAAACCATCAACAGGGGTGATGCAGGGCCTGCTCCTACAGCATCTCAGGGGCAGACCGAGTGGTACCTGCCACATCATGGAATCTATCACCCCAGGAAGCCGGACAAATTAAGAGTTGTTTTTGATTGTTCGGCCAAATCCCATGGTGTCTCTCTAAATGATACCCTATTAACTGGACCTGATCTCATCAACCCTCTGGTTGGAGTGCTTTGCAGATTTCGGAAAGAAGCCATAGCCGTAATCTGTGACATTGAAAGAATGTTCTATCAATTCGCTGTCACCCCTGAATCCAGAAACTATCTGAAATTCCTCTTGTTACGATTTAATGTTGTCAGTGTTTTGTTTTATGTGATGTTTAAGGATTTGTTCTCGTTTCCTGTTTTATTGTGAAGGTCACTCTCATGTGAGTGTGTTCAGTTTTACCTCTGTCTCGTCTTGTTGATTATTCCCAGCTGTGTTCCCCACCTGTGTGTAATCTCCCTGTGTTTCCCTGTGTGTATTTAAGTCGCGTCCTCTGTCTTTGTAGTTTGGCTGGTCCGTCTGTGTATCCACCGTGTCTCGTCCGTGTGTTTCCCTGCTGCCCAACCGTCATCTGTTTTCTGCTCGCTGTCATTCGTGTTCAGGTTTGTGTTTCTGTTCAGGGTTAGTAGTTTAGTTTTCCCAGTATAGTTTAGTTCTCCGTTCACCATTTTGACCATCACTTTTGTTGTGTTTGCCAGCCATTTTTAGCCAACCTGGTTGTCCATTTTAAGATAAAGCCTCTTCTCATCCCACAAACTGGTATTCATCTTCTTTTATGTTGCGGCTATGAGCCGGGTCGTAACAGAATTGGGGGCTCGTCCGGGATCTGTCTTCGCTGGAGGGTCCGGGGGACCGCTTCAGCCTTCTGTCTTCGCTGGAGGGTCCGGAGGACCGCTTCAGCATTCCGTCTTCGCTGGAGGGTCCGAGGGGCCTGTCCAGCCACCATTCGTCTTCGCTGGAGGGTCCAAGGGGCCTGTCCAGCCTTCATTCGTCTTCGCTGGAGGTTCCAAGGGACCGCTTCAGCCTTCCGTCTTCACTGGAGGGTCCGAGGGGCCTGTCCAGACTTCATTCGTCTTCGCTGGAGGGTCCGAGGGGCCTGTCCAGCCTTCGTCCGTCTCCGCTGGAGGGTCCGAGCGACCGCTTCAGCCATTCCGTCTTCGCTGGAGGGTTCAAGGGGCCTGTCCAGCCTTCATTCGTCTTCGCTGGAGGGTCCAAGGGACCGCTTCAGCCTTCCGTCTTCACTGGAGGGTCCGAGGGGCCTGTCCAGACTTCATTCATCTTTGCTGGAGGGTCCAAGGGGCCTGTCCAGCCTTCATTCGTTTCAGCTGGAGGGTCCGGAGGACCGCTTCAGCATTCGTCTTAGCTGGAGGGTCCGTGGGGCCTGTCCAGCCTTCGTCCGTCTCCGCTGGAGGGGTCCAAGGGGCCTGTCCAGCCTTCGTCCGTCTCCGCTGGAGGGGTCCAAGGGGCCTGTCCAGCCAACATTCGTCTTAGCTGGAGGGTCCGTGGGGCCTGTCCAGCCTTCGTCCGTCTCCGCTGGAGGGGTCCAAGGGGCCTGTCCAGCCAACATTCGTCTTCGCTGGAGGGTCCGAGGGGCCTGTCCAGCCTTCGTCCGTCTCCGCTGGAGGGGTCCAAGGGGCCTGTCCAGCCAACATTCGTCTTCGCTGGAGGGTCCGAGGGGCCTGTCCAGCCTTCGTCCGTCTCCGCTGGAGGGGTCCAAGGGGCCTGTCCAGCCAACATTCGTCTTTGCTGGAGGGTCCGAGGGGCCTGTCCAGCCTTCGTCCGTCTCCGCTGGAGGGGTCCAAGGGGCCTGTCCAGCCAACATTCGTCTTCGCTGGAGGGGTCCGAGGGGCCTGTCCAGCCTTCGTCCGTCTTCGCTGGAGGGTCCGGAGGACCGCTTCAGCATTCCGTCTGCCTGCAGAATAGCGGCCAGTGCCTTGTGCACTGGTCCTCCAGGACTACAGCATTCATGGCTCTCTAGGTCATGAATCAAACATTTTCATTTGGGGTTAAATGTTTGATTTTTGGGTGGGGGGAAATGTTACGATTTAATGTTGTCAGTGTTTTGTTTTATGTTATGTTTAAGGATTTGTTCTCGTTTCCTGTTTTACTGTGAAGGTCTGCGTCTCATGTGAGTGTGTTCAGTTTTACCTCTGTCTCGTCTTGTTGATTATTCCCAGCTGTGTTCCCCACCTGTGTGTAATCTCCCTGTGTTTCCCTGTGTGTATTTAAGTCGCGTCCTCTGTCTTTGTAGTTTGGCTGGTCCGTCTGTGTATCCACCGTGTCTCGTCCGTGTGTTTCCCTGCTGCCCAACCGTCATCTGTTTTCTGCTCGCTGTCATTCGTGTTCAGGTTTGTGTTTCTGTTCAGGGTTAGTAGTTTAGTTTTCCCAGTATAGTTTAGTTCTCCGTTCACCATTTTGACCATCACTTTTGTTGTGTTTGCCAGCCATTTTTAGCCAACCTGGTTGTCCATTTTAAGATAAAGCCTCTTCTCATCCCACAAACTGGTATTCATCTTCTTTTATGTTGCGGCTATGAGCCGGGTCGTAACACTCTGGTGGAAAGAAGGTGATTTGGAGAAAGAACCTCAGGAGTACAGAATGGCAGTTCATCTGTTTGGAGCTGCATCATCTCCAGGATGCGCCAATTTTGGTTTAAAGCATCTTGCACGACAACATCAAACCGACTATCCTCTAGCATCAGCCTTTGTGGAGTAAAACTTCTACGCTGATGATGGATTAGCCAGCGTTTCTTCGGTTGAGGAAGCCAAAGAACTGATCACTCAGTCACAAGAGTTGTGCAGAAAAGGAGGCCTGCGCCTTCACAAATTCAACTCAAATGAAGGAGCTGCTCTCTCCAACTTAGACCCCTCTGAAAGAGCAGCAACCATTGAACCTCGTGGGTTTGACCCATCCCCTTCAGAACGCGCTCTTGGCATTCAATGGTCGATAAAGGATGACACCTTCAGCTTCAACATCAGCCTGAAAGATCAGTCTTCGACCCGCCGTGATTGTTTGTCTGTCATTGCCTCACTCTACGATCCACTTGGATTTATCGCTCCATTCAGCCTAAGTGGAAAACATATCCTACAAGAGCTTTGTCACAGAGGCATTGGATGGGACGACCCACTCCCAGAAGATGTGAAGCCACGGTGGGAGAAATGGATAAATGGTCTTTTCAAGTTGAATGAGGTCTCGATTCCAAGATGTTACCACCCACACGACTTCCAAAACATTGTCAGAGTAGAGCTACACCATTTTTCGGACGCCAGCTGCATAGGATATGGTGCATGTTCTTACCTGAGATATAAAAATGACAAGGACGAGGTTCATTGCAGCCTTGTGATGGGAAAGGCAAGAGTGGCACCCTCGAAGGTCACAAGTATCCCGAGGCTTGAACTCGCAGCGGCGGTGGTTTCTGCAAAAGTAAGCGTCCTGTTAAAAGCTGAGCTTGACATGAAAATTGATGATGAGTTCTTCTGGACCGATTCCCAAGTGGTACTTGGTTACATCAACAATGACGCTCGCAGGTTTCACATATTTGTTGCAAACCGTGTTCAACTCATTAGAGACAACAGCAATCCCAATCAATGGTATTATGTGGACACCTCAGAAAACCCAGCGGATCATGCATCCCGAGGGCTTCATGTTTCAGACATCCACTCTACAAACTGGCTGCGAGGACCAAAGTTTCTCTGGGAACGTGAGTTACGTCTAACACCCAGCACTCCAGCTGAGTTACTTGTTGGTGATCCCGAAGTCAAGACAATTCAGGTGCTCACAACTGACGTCAGTACCTTCAATGATATTCTCGATCGTCTGAATCAGTTTTCATCTTGGACGAAACTCATAAAGGTGGTTGCAAGAATCAAAAGACTGAGGTCTCAAAACAGGCATACTGAACATGCAACTATCGAGGAGCGTGAGAAGGCTACTGAAGCAGTGATAAAGATCGTACAGCAGCACGCCTTCCCTCATGAAATAAAAACGCTTCAAGCCAAAAGAGACCTTCCAAACTCAAGCTCTCTCTTCAGTCTTGACCCCATCTGGTCTGATGGATTCTTGCGTGTTGGTGGGAGATTAAAGTGGTCATCTCTTTGCCACAAAGTGAAGCACCCACTCATCTTACCAAGCAACAGTCACATAACCAAGCTGATTGTGTCCCACTACCATGCTAAGACATGCCATCAAGGTCGAAGCCAGACACAAATGGAGCTTAGAGCAAATGGATTCTGGGTCATTGGTGGGAGCAAGCTGGTGGCCAAAATGATACACACCTGTGTGCTTTGCAGGAAACTTCGACGACCTACAGAGAGCCAGCGAATGGCTGAACTCCCTAAAGAACGTCTTGAAGCCTCAGCACCCTTCACATTTAGCGGCATGGACTGCTTTGGCCCGTTCATTGTAAAGGCAGCACGCAAAGAGCACAAAAGATATGGTCTGATTTTCACGTGTCTGTACTCAAGAGCTGTCCATATTGAGATGGTTGAAGATTTGTCAACAGACTCTTTCATCAATGCATTGAGATGTTTCATCAGCCTTAGAGGAGCTGTCCAACAATTACACTGCGACCAAGGTTCCAACTTTGTTGGTGCCAGGAATGAATTCAAGGAAGCACTTAAGCGACACCAAGCAATTGGAGACCTTCTTATCTGAAAAACAGTGCGAATTTGTCTTCAACGCCCCTTCCGCCAGCCATGCAGGAGGTGTCTGGGAAAGGCAAATAAGAACGGTTAGGAATGTGTTGAATGCTACCTTTGCACAGTGCCCAGGTCGACTTGATGATGCCTCTCTCAGAACGCTGCTATATGAAGCCATGGCTATTGTCAACAGTCGCCCATTATCAGTTGATGGAATCAACGATCCTCATGCACTGGAACTAATTAAAGTTCTTGTCTTTAAATTAACTTTGTCTGTGTGTGTTTCAGGTACTGCACTCTCAAAGACTAAAATGAACCAGCATTGCAGCCACGGGTCATAATGAGCATCACTGGGAAGGTTGAAGACGCCCACTGCACCTGTATGGCCGGAGTCGCGGACACCTGCACCCATGTCGCTGCTCTTCTGTTTAAAGTAGAAGCAACAGTGTTGATCCGTGGCACAAGGACTGTTACAGATGAACCTGCATACTGGGTTTTGCTGGGTAATATGACCAAGATAGAGCCAGAGGTTGGCCATAAGATAGACTTCTCCTCTTCAGCTCCCCCCAAAAAAGGCTCTCGATCAAAACATAAACAGACCATCTATAGTGACAGGTAAAAGAAGCCGTCCTCAGAAAAGAAAAATTCCACCTGCTACTGTGGAGGAGTTGTCTGAACTGATGGGAAAATATTTCTCCAAGCATAGTTCTGTTCTGAATAACCCATAATGTTTTATTTAGGGGGTCTACATTTATGCCTAAAGTGCATTGCCATGTAAAAAATTTGCATTTACTGAATATGTACTTACTAAGTACCACTGTTCAAAAAGTTGAATAAAGAAACAAATAGATTTTTGCCTTTTTTTTTTTTTAACTAAAACCACTTTGTAGAACATCACATCAGTTACAATTTAGAATCAATGTCATGTATAGTTTACAAATGACAAAATGTTCACATACAATCAGGACAGCATTTAAATAATATCACCCACTACTAGCATTCTGTAATTTACTGTCTCTTTTGAAAACTTATCACTACATATACAGCACAAGACTTTTAAGAGTATTTAACAAGAGCATTTTTCCCTGGATTTCCTACCACACTGGGGCACCAATGTTCACCAAAACGCAGCAAACCTTCACCATCTAGAAGGGTCACCTCTTCACCAAGTAATCTGTTTGGCATGGTGGTATGTAGCATGTGATTTGAAGCAGGGTTTTCGTAGTGCCCCATGTGTAGCGTTGGAACCCAGTCAGGATTTGTTTCATTCATTTCATAGGCTGATTTGCCTGCAATAATGAAAAACAATTAGCAACTCTATAAATAGAACGTATATCTACAAAATCACTCATTAGGATGTTTGTTCTAATTTGCTATGACCTCAGAGCGCATTGAAAATAAAACTAATAGGCTATAAAGAGTAATATGAACTTGTTTAGAACCTACCTGAATGAAAATGTCTGGAGCACACCAACAGATATCTGTAGATGGTAGAGAACTGGATATTAGCTCGTCTCACAGCTGCTATCCAGGCTAGATGTTTTTTTGGTAACATCCGATACATGAGCTCCCTCACGTTGCTTCCAGGTGGGGAAACGATAAAAAGAGAGCCCATTTTCCATCTTATTCCCTTCCCGATCGTGTGATCTAACATTACAATCGACAACACAGCAAGTGTGTACCATTGGTGATGCTATCCGTGTGCTTTTGCTCCTTTAGCCCTTTGGCCCTTTCTCAATTCTAAGTACTAGTGATGTGTCGTTCGCGAACGAAACGGCTCTTAGCAGGGCTCTAGACTAACTTTTTGCCATGGGCGCACCGGTGCGCCTAACTTTAAAAATTTAGGCGCACCGGCACAAAAGTTAGGCGCACTCAAATTTTTCAACCGCATCGCTTAACACCGCAGTTTTACATGTGCACTTTGTTTGGGGGGAAGTTGCAGTCCATACAGACAATATTCATTTCTAAATTATTAACTAACAATCGTGTGCTTAAAGTGCTTTGTCAATATTGTAGAAAATGTTAAACGTAATCATCATCTTGGCCTCCTCTGACGACCTGTTTGCTGCTGCATGCTGCTGAAAGGCAGTGGGGAGAGGGGACACTTGGGCAGTGCATTTATTGCAGCATATAATGTGTTTTCTGGATACACTGCTGCTTTTTCAGCATTCAAAGATTGATGGCACTGTGTCAGAGCAGGGGCTATGAATTTCAGAAGGATCAGGCCTTAACTTAACAAAAAAGTTATCAATCGTTCTTTTCATCTTTTCTTATTAACCACAGCTACATCCACTTCTGTCGGGCCTCACTAGGGCTGGGTATCATCACTGATTTCTTTAATCCATTCGATTCCGGTTCTCAAAGTCCTGATTCGATTCAATTTAGCCTCAGACAGTCAGAAATATTATAATTCTGATCATTTATCAGTACTGATACATGTGAGACTTCATCAGAATTGTGAACATCACAGCAGATGCCTTTGTGTCAAAGTAACTGAGAATAAAACACAGAAAAACATGAAGGAGATTTTTCTGGTCTGGCTTTTTATAGCAGATAACCTTAAAAATATTCTGCAATATTCTGTAATTTTGCACAATTTTAAAAAGTTTAAATTTCTTCAGTATTGAACAGCAGAAACTAGGCTTTCTTGTCCGAGGTCATTTAAGTGAAAAAAGAAAAGAAAAGAAAAAGACAGCGGCCGACAGCGCTGTAAACAACGGTAGACTGATGGGTAATAAGTGAAAGAATAATGCAGAAAACAGCGATTTGAGACGGGAAACTGTTCTTGAAGTACAGAGAGAGAGAGAGCTGTGCATGAAGTGTGATTTTTATCATGGTGGAAGCAAAACAGCAAAACTCAGAGGGAATTAATGACGATGTTTATCAAATGTGAAGCATAGTTTGCTGCTTCTTTTGCTGCTGGCTCGGCGAATTTTGGTTGGAGAGAGACAAAACCTGCAGCTCAGAATCTAGCGCAAAAAGACGTAAACACAGCGCGGAACCGACGCATCAGAATCGCTGAGCCACGATGGCGTGTCCGTCTACGGGCCATCGGGTGAGAAAGCCAAGAAAGAGAAAGTTGATTCTGATGCATCGGGTCCGCTCTGTGTTTACGTCTTTGTGTGGAATCCGTGTAGCTGCTCTCATTTGCTGTTTGATGGTTGTTGAAATAGTTTTGTGAGCTTTAATCGGAGAATCTGGCGTTTCTGACAAAACACAGTTATATTTAAAAGTCAATTCAGGATTTAATGAAACGATATCGCTTTATTCAAGCTACTCACCTCCCTCTTCCACCTGCACTTTCAACTGGACCACGGCCAATCAGAGAGGTCCCGCCCCTGACTATCTCTGATTGGTTTAGTCCACGATAGGGGCATAATGTGTGTCTGTTGTTGACCACACGGAGAGTTGCAGAGATTTTTTTTTTTTTTGTTACCCGAACAATATTTTTTTTAGTCGCACCACTGAAAAACTTGGTCGCATTTGCGACCAAATTGGTCGCACTCAGGAGCCCTGCTTAGAGCCGAATCTTTGACGTGAACGACGCGAGCCGACTCCTTATCGCGAGCCGTGGGTTTTTTTTCTCTTTCTCTCACCCTCTCTCTTGCACTTTTTTTCCACTTCACTCCGCGCGCGAGCCTTGTGCTTTGCAGGGTTAGTGGAGAGAACTAACGGCACCATAAAACAGAGACTCAGAAAATGCATGGAAGAAACAGGAAGACCATGGCCTGAATGCATAGGCCTAGTAAAAATGTGGATGAGATTAACACAAGGCTCTCAAAAACTTACACCATTTGAGGTTGTTCATGGTAGGCCTTTTCCACTACCAGTGACAAGTGAACCTCTAGACAAATCTGTCAGAGAAACAACTCTGGCAGAATGGATGGCAAAGCTACTAGAAAATAAGGATATTGTTTTGAACAATAAACTGCCTTACGACTCTTCTCCAGTCTCTTGCAGGTTGAAACCAGGCGATTGGGTCCTATTATGTGTGCTCCAGAGGAGAAATTGGAGCTTGCCTCGCTGGGAGGGCCCATACCAAGTGTTATTGACCACACCCACAGCCTGTAAAATTGGATTCATCAGAGCCACTGCAAGAAAGTAGAGCTTGAAGCCCAGACCACTGGAGATGCACAAGTGTAAGGGGAATCTCCCCCGGTGTCAGTGGGTCCAGTGGCGAGGGAGGAGTGCTGATTGAGCTCAGCTCGCACTCTCATTCCCTCCTGCCACTGACCAACTTTAGGCTCACTGATACATACATTTGGGTGTGACCACCTCAAGCATGACGTGTTCTCAAGTGGTAACTGGCGTCTCACTACTGGCAACGGCTCTGCTCATCACGCTATCCACCCTGGAAGACGGAAGAAAACAATACACGAGCCGAGAAGAGAGATGGATAATGCCTGATACAGATACGTGTTTAACAGAACCACAGAGAAAGACTGTTATGTCTGCATTAATGCAACCATTTATAGGAAACACCGTGGTGCACTAACTCTGATCTTCGACCACACCTTCAGAGTGACTTTTGGTAAAGTCACGCAGATGTACCAAAACCGATGAAGATAATGAAGAGTTCTTTTCCTATTTGTTTCATGAAGATGAAGTGTAACTAATGATGTAGTAACTGAAAATGTGAAAGACCAGTAGTTACTCACTGATGAATTGTACATTTCATTTCTCTGATAAACAGGGCGGAATGTCAAAAGAAAATTGTATATAATGTGATCAGCTACATGAAATGTATTCTTTTACTTATCACTAAGCAAATGTCTACGTGACTTTTCACCTATTAACTTGTGTGATGAACTTATTCAGCTACTAACCGCTTCCTGTTTTCAGAGAACATTTAGATGTAGAGAAGAGAAACCTCAGCTCTTTTACGAGAACATACAGATGTAGAAAAGGGAAAAACCCGCTGCTCTGAGTGACGTTGTTATCTTTGTATCACACACACACACACACACACACAGATACACACACACACACACACACACACACAGACAATCTTGTATAAATAAAGGACGCAGACAGTCATGAGGCGCAAGTCTTGCGTTCCATGACTGTCCCTCGCGAGTGAAAGACAACTGCAGTGTTTGTGTTTTCTAACTCAAGAATCTTAGCTGAAGAACTACGGGGTGATTTGAAGAAATCCCCTGTCAGCTGGGAAGAGGGGGGAGGGGCGGTAGTTACACTGGCAGTAGCACAGGAACAGAGCGGGAGGGAGAGAGAGAGAAAGAGAGCCAGGGACAACAACGTCACATTAAAAAGGTATAGTAATCATCCACAACTATTTTCAGTTGCAGATGATAAAGGATTCAGAAAGTTTATTCATGCAGGCCCATATGACAGAGAATGTGCTTCTTCTTTTTGTTTCATATTTTAATTTATATTTAATTGTGTTGTGGTTTGCAGTGTTTTGTGTTGTTTCATTTTAAATTTGTTTAAAAGGAAAAAGCTGAAAATTTAAATAGTTAAAAGTTGAAATGTAAATAGTTGTTTTTTGTATTATATGATTTATTTATTACATTTTATGTGGAGTGAATAAATAAAAGTATATTTACGGTTTCCCCTAGAGACAAAGCACGTACAAACTCCAAAACACGTACGAACTCCAAAACACATACAAAACCCAACAGAAGTGCTCCAGGATGCTAGGGGCAGTGTTGAGCTTTTGTTACCTAGTGGCTACACAAGCCGGGAAGTACCAACGACCGGATTTGGTGTGTGGTAGTAACAGGTAAATGAACTTTTTTTTTTAAATTATTTGAATATATATGAGTGCATGTGTATGAATACACAAACAATACACATATGCTTTCAATTGTGTAATTTATGTGATCTAGGTAGCTCTGTTTTAGAAGTTCAGTTAACGCTAGAATTGTGTTTTGGAGTTTGTACGTGTTTTGTCTCTAGGGGCCACCGTATATATTTATATATAAACATATATAAATAAAAACACTTTTTTTTTACATTAGTAATTCCTTTTGTGCATAATTTTATATTATTGTTAATAATAAATTAATTAAAGCAACAAAACAACCTGAAGAGCCGGTTCGGAGCCGAAAGAGCCGGCTCTTTTTAGTGAGCCGAGCCGAAAGAGCCAGTTCTCTAAAACGAGCCGGAAATCCCATCACTACTAAGTATGGCCTGCTAAAATGGCGCCTCGACGGTCACGCCCCCTCCCGTGACATCACGCTCCAAAGCCCCATATAGGTGCCCCCAGTTCTGCAAGCCAATCATTCTCGTTTACGTGCAAACAGGGTCCATTCTCGGCGGATACCTTTAAACACAGCTTTCTCACAGGAGTAACATCATTTTACTCACCCTTCCATTCGCTACAATCATCCTATCGTCCGTCAGCGCATCAGATGAACAACTACTCAAGCTCTGCGTCCATCACTTTTCCTCCGGCAATCTAAGAAACACACCGAACGCCACGGCGACGCTTTCGAGAGACCGAATGCTGACGACCCTCTAGCAGTTTTCTCGCCACCCGACATATGATCTGCCATGTCGATCCATCCAGTCGTCTTATCTCCGCTAAATTCAGTTATGAAGTAACTCCGGCCGCCCGCCACTTCAGCGAAAACCAAGCGGGGTCGACAACCAGCCAAACTCACAGCTCCTCTCACGTCGCTCTGAAACGGGCCAACAGGCTGGGCGAGTTAGCCGAAATGCTGACGGATGTCAGCGCTGAACCCAGAAGCCACACCATTCCCAGGTTTCCAAGCAAATCGCAGCTCCAACAGCAAAAGCTACAGCGTACTTCGTAGCTCCACCCACCTGCCGGTGCCAGGTAGCGGTTACAAGCTCAGCTCTGTGCTTCTTCCTCCTAACACTATTTAATACAAGCTGGAAATCTGTCGCTAGCTCCATGCTAGACTGTTTTTCCATTGCCCTGATGTTTTCTATCCCTAATTTCGCTAAATGCTCAAGCAAGTCGGCACTGGGATGCCTGGTTCTTCCATATCCACCATTCGCAAATGCAGCAGCAAGCTTCCTACCACCGAACTCCCAGTTTGTCAGCGAAGACAAAAAAAAAAAAAAAAAAGGCACTGAGTCACCAGTTCTATATTCCTCAAATGTAGCTCAGAGTTGCCAGGTTCCCAGCCTCTTCCCTCCGTCACAAAATTCTGCAGCAAACCTCGGCACCGGGTTGCCAGGTTCTCAGCCACTCATCCCTCCTTCGCAAAATTCTGCAAGACACCTAGGCACCAAGTTGCCAGGTTCCTTTATCCTTCAGCTTCACCTTTATCCCTTTATCCCCCCAGCAGCTTTTCTACCATTGGGTTGGCAGGTCTCTGCATAGACAAAAAAAAAAGAAAAAAAGAAAAAAGCACGAGTTGCCAGTTCTCCATCCCTCTGTAGCAACTGCAGCATGCTTCAGCACTGAGTTGCCAGGTTCCCAGCCTCTCATCCCTCTTCAGCTGAACTGCAGCAAACATTGGCAGTGGGTTGCCAGGTTCCTTTATCCCTCATTCGCAAAAGCAACAGCGAGCTTTTCTGCCATCGGGTTTCCAGTTCTCAGCATAGACAAAATAAATAAATAAATAAATTAAATTAAACGGCACTGGGTTGCCAGGTTTTCCTTCATCCCCTATTTGCAATGCAGCATCTAGCTTCCCTACTACTGAACTGCCAGTTTCTGCGCATCCATCATGGCAAAAAGCAGCATGAATGCTTCTAGCCCCGATACCAAGTTCTCATTTCTCATTTGCAAAACGGCCAGTTTCTCTGCATGGGGGGAAAAAAAAGGCACTGAGTTGCCAGATTTTCCTTTATCCCTTATTTATAAAAGCAGCCGCAAGCCTTCTACCAATGACTTGCCAGTTTCCCTTCCCTTCATCCATCCTTCGCAAAATTTAGCAACATGCTTTCGAGGCACCAGGATGCTAGGTCCTTCCCTTATGTCCAATCACACTAGCAAGCTTTTCTACGAATGAGTCGCCAGTTTCCCTTTCCCGTATCCCATATTGGCAAAATGCAGCAGCATGCTTTTGGCACCGGGATGCCAGCTTCTCTTCCTCTATCCCTCCTATGCAAATAGAGTAGCAAGCTAGGTTCTACTAGGCTTCTCTTTCCCCATGCCCCTATGCAAATGCAGTAGCAGCGTTGGCACCAGGATGCCAGCTTCTCTTCCTCTATCCCTCCTATGCAATACAGTAGCAAGTGTTGGCACCGGGATGCCTACTTCTCTTCCTCTATCCCTCCTATGCAATACAGTAGCAAGCTTTGGCACCGGGATGCCAGCTTCTCTTCCTCTATCCCTCCTATGCAATACAGTAGCAAGTGTTGGCACCGGGATGCCTGCTTCTCTTCCTCTATCCCTCCTATGCAAATACAGTAGCAAGCTCTGGCACCGAGTTGCCTGGTTCTTCTTTATCCCTCAATTGCATACTCAGCAGCAAGCTTTTCTAATATAGAGTTGCCAGTTTCTCTGCATTTCTCTGCATCTCTGCAAAAACCCCAAAACGTTCCTTTCACCAGGATGCTAGTTTCTCCGTTTCGTCCAGTCTTCCATAAGATGTAGCAGCAAACTGTTCTTGCACCAAGATGACAGTTTCTCTGCCATCTTTCCTGCCTTTGCAAAGCACTGACGAACCTTTGTGGCACTGGGGTGCCAGGTTCTGTTCTCTATTGCTCCTTTTAAGACATCCAAACTGTGCATAATTCTTCATGGCATCCCTTCACTTCTCACGTGCTTTCGTGAGCATTATCTAGCATCCACCCTCGACACAGTCATTCGAGACCACTCTCTAAGCCGACTCACGGTTCCGACTACGTCTAAACAGCTCATCATCTCCCATGAAGTTCAGTGGACTCGCCCTCTGCTCTCTGATGATTTGGGGGGTTATTATTATAGAAGACGACTTTTCAGTCTTTCAATTCATCAACCCTTCCCAAGCTGCTGCTGTCACTTCTGTTTATTTCAGAAATAAGCACAGTAGTTATCACTAGCTAAGCACCCCCTCTCCATCTTCTACTCAAAGAAAAGCTCACACAAGCCTTACGAACCTCCAAACCTCACCTCAAATCTCAAAATCCAGCATACTTCTCCGTCAGAGCTTCAGTTCAAAGTCGAGCCATGTCGCTACCTGATCGAGGGTCCCCCTCATTCACCTATTAAGATTTCCGTTGTTCTCAATTTCCTTTGACCTCTTCTCCTGCCATTCCTTCCTAATTGTCCGAGCTGATCCACTCCACTCCATGGAATCCTCGACTACCTTATCGAGAGCTGTTCAGCTTCACTAGCCTGCCACCAGTTATTTTCCTCTTCTTTGGGTGGCGAGGCTACTCGGCATTCGCCCTCCCTATGCTTGTCTCTGTCTTGTTCTCCTTCTCTCACCCCAACCGGACGCAGCAGATGGCTGCCCCTCCGTGAGCCTGGTTCTGCCGGAGGTTTCTTCTTGTTAAAAGGGAGTCCCACCATTGCCAAAGTGCTTGCTTGCCAGGCCCAGGAGCCATCGCCAGTCCCCTTTGAGGCCTTCCCTGAACCGCAGCTCAATTCATGTCAAAGCATTCACTTTTACCTACTAAAACACTGTTAAACCTAAAATGAGGACGTGGGCCCAGCTAGTGAAAAATAAAGTCAGATGCCTCGTCACTGATGCAGGACCAAACATGATTTCCTCTTCAAAAATATTGAAAGCGCATTGCACATCTTCTGAGTCTCATTGTGAGAATATTAACATGCCTGAGCTTGAGGAGACCAGAGGCATACATGCCACCCCTCCCGATTTTTCCGGGAGAATCCCGAATTTCAGTGCCCCTCCCGAAAATCTCCCGGAGCCACCATTCTCCCGAATTTCACCTGTTTTTCCACCCGGACAACAAAATTGAAAAACCATATCCCATGTTGGCCCAGCCAATTCCAGTTTCCAACAATGGCTACTACTACTGCAGCTACTTAGTTTTAATATTACTCTTATTACTCTTTCTGGGTCACAAAATAAACTTTTAACATATTTTCAGGCGAGAATGTAGCTGTGTAAACTTCAAATATCTGAGCTGGGGAGAACAACAAACTCCCAGCACATCGTTTTCAAACCCCGCGGTCTTTCGCTACTCAGGTTAAACATGATATATAAGTCACTTAACTTAAAAATGTTATTGTTTGGCCTTTTTCAGTGTTTTATTTGTTCGTGAGTAAATCGGTTTGGCTGAGATTAAAGTTATTAGATTAGATTAGATAAAACTTTATTAGTTCCTCGGGAGGGTTCCTCCGGGGTTTTCACACAGCTGAATAAACGTCAAACAGAAAACTGATTAAACAGAAGTGTGAGATGGTCGAAAATTTACGCCAGCGTCCGGTTATATTTTAGACAGCAAGGAGCAGACGGTGACGTAATTTTGAAGGCTAGACCGTCCAATTTCACAGTCGCTCATTTCCGGTCTACCTGGCTTTAGGAGGACCACTTAGATCGCGAAGGCCGGGTCATCAGGTGGACGCAGCCTCTGAATTTGGACACCCCGTTGTTGTGGCCAATAAATAAACATTGTAAAATTCAAGTTTTTTTGTATATATATGTATATGTATACCAGCTCTGCATCAACCTCACAAGAATGCTAGGTGACTGTTTCTTTCCCCTGGAAATAATCAGTGCAATGGCCATTGCTATGCTGCTTGATCCAAGATTTAATGCTCTGGGATTTTGGATTCAAACCAATGCTCAAGCTGCAGTGAAGCATTTGACTGGAGAATGTGCCACCATCATCGAAAATGAAAAAGGCCAAATGATGCCTGTCACTCCTGCCCCATCTACCTTGTCACAGCCAGAACCAGCAGTCTGCAACTCAGTCAGGTATAGCTTTTGTTGAGCTAAAGTGCATAACACAATGACAGGGTTCCAGCATATTCTTAAAATGGAGGAGCACCATAGGGATGTGTCCTCTCGCCACTGCTCTACTCCCTCTACACTTCAGACTGTGTGGCCACCCATGGCTCCAACACCATTGTGAAGTTTGCTGATGACACAGTGGTGTTGGGTGCCATCTCCAACAATGATGAGGCGGCCTACATGGACGAAGTGAAGAATCTGGCATCATGGTGCCAGGACAACCACCTCCAGCTGAACGTCGGCAAGACCAAGGAGCTGGTAGTGGACTTCAGAAGGAGTCAGCACAGAGACTACAAGCCCATTATCATCAATGGAGCTCCAGTGGAGAGGGTGCAGTCCTTCAAGTATCTTGGTGTCCACATCTCCTCAGACCTGACATGGTCTGCCCACATTCAGGTCCAGACCAAAAAGGCTAGGCAGCGCCTGTACCACCTAAGACAACTGAGGAAGTTCAGGGTCTCTCCAAAGATCCTCAGGATTTTCTATACAGGCGCTGTGGAGACCATCCTCACACAGAACATCACATCGTGGTTTGGGAACAGCTGTGTTAAGGACCAAAAAGCTCTCCAGAGAGTGATCCGTACAGCAGAACGCTGCTGCAGGATTGCTCTCCCCCCGCTTCAGGACACCTACACCAGGAGATGCCAGACTAGAGCAGCGCAGATACTGAAGGACCCGTCCCATCCTGGCAACAAACTGTTCCAACTTCTACAATCCGGTAGAAGGTTCCGCATCATCCGGGCAAGGACAGAGAGACTCAAGAGGAGCTTCTATCCCCAAGCCATCCGGGCCCTAAACCAACCCCCCCCCCCCCCCCCCCCCCCCCCACACACACACACACACACACACCCGCCCTCTCACATCATCTATAATTGACTGAGACAGGACTCCCTTCCAGACACTCTAAACCCACCGGCACAATGTACATTTCAAATTCCTTTAATTTTAAATATGTTTGTATTGTCTATTCTGTAAAATAGTCAGATTGTCTATTCTTACGTAATTCACTTAATGTACAGAATTCACCTGCTTGCTGCTACTACTGCACATTCACCCAATATATATACTATATATATAATGTTCTTCCTCTACCCCCCCCCCCCAATTTTTGCACATGTCGAGGAGCATGTCAGGCTACATTTCACTGTGTGTTATACTTGTATAACTATGCATGTGACAAATAAAGAACCTTGAAATGTCTTAATAGTAATAATATGCTTTAATGTCAGAAAGTTTTAATTCTGTTATTGAAAATATGTAAATATAAAATGTTTTAACAAAACTGAAATCTGCTTCTTAAAATATAAATCTCATTAAAAAATTTAGAAACACTTACAAATGTAAGTGTTTCTAAAGGTAAACTGGATATTACAGTTGTAAACTGCCCTAGAGCTCCCTCTAGTGGCTGCTTTGTAATATGGGTTTGGCTACTTTGGGAAAGGAAAAAAATATAACGTGAAAAAAATCAAAGATGGCGGAAAATGGTGCCGAAATGTTATTGTTCTAAGCTGATACGGACCTTAAAATGTTGTTGCCTTGGACAAGATATGTCTGTAAGTATGAGTGACGATAAAATAATTATTATCTTTTGTTTTGTGTAAAAATGGTACGATAATTTGTACATTTGAAAGTTTTATCTTGTTAGCTTGCAGTAAGAGTGTAACAAGCTAGTTTACGATGTTACGATGTTAGTTAGCTAATACAATATTTTGTACATTCAGTTTTACAATGGTCAAAGAGAAGGCAATGGTCAGAGCCCATTCTTCAATAAATCAGCGCAAAAGGTAAATAAGTTTGTTTATTGGAGCATTGTTATCTCGCTGTCTAGCTGGTGAAACTAAGAAACTCTGGGCGAGGACAGCACAATTTGACTATTCAAATTTGATGTAATAAATAAACAAAAATATTTTATTTTAAAACTAATCTGAAAATGTTATTCTACAAAATGTGCAGCTATTTAATGTGTTTATTCTTTTTAGGTGATGGTCTGTGGGATCTGCTGGACAGTCATGTGGTGGAGAGGCAGGCGAGGAATGCCACAACAGATACCACAGTGGAAGTATAGAGGTACATGGCAGATCCCTTGATTCCCCAAACAGAGGATCCACTCCACTTCTGGGCAAGCAGGAACACTGTATACCTCCATCTGTACAACCTTACTTTGCAGTTTCTGTGCACTCCAGCACAGCTGGCTGTTCCATGTGCAGTGTTGGGAAGGTTACTTTTAAAATGTATTCCACTACAGATTACAGAATGCATGCCCCAAAATGTATTTTGTAATGTGTTCCGTTACGTTACTCAATGAGAGTAACGTTTTCTGAATACTTTAGATTACTTAGTATATTATGATGCTTTTTACAACTACATGAATGTACTATTGCTGTGTGTGATTTATTACTATTACTGAAGGATACTCGCCATACTAATACCAACTAGATTTTTAAATCTTATAAAATGAGTAACAATAGGGCAGATGTTAGGTAAGGCTGCACTTTTAGCAGCAATCTCATATAGGAAACTATTACGCACGTATATAAAACAGGTCCGTGGCTTCGAACGGTAGTAAAGGGACCTCTGGCTAATATGCCGGGTTCTGTGTGGGGCTCTTAACCGAAAATGCTTACAGACGGTCCATTCTCCCTGCAGCATGGACTACACTGCCCATGAGGCTACATTCTTATGGCTATGCCTGTAACACTCTGCCTTGATATTAAATAATTTTTGAATAATAATTTTAAAAAAAAATTTCTTCACGTCATTATGCAGGCCGCGAGTAGAGGTGACATGGGCCGCGAGATTGAGACCCAGGCATTAGAGCTTCTTAATGCGTGTTTTGTTGGGTTTCCACTGGCATGGAATTGCCAAAAATAGAGAGGGCATAGCCTAACATATGAAACAGGAAAGACCACCGTGTAATCCATTTATTTCAACAAAGTGAGTACCACCTTTTTAAACGGTAACTTTAACGGAATACAGTTACTCATATTTTTTATTTTAAATCCGTAATGCCGGTACATGTATTCCATTACTCCCCAACACTGTCCATGTGACAGAATTTTTTCTAAGGCAGGAGAAATTATATCCAAGAAAAGAAACCTACTCAGTCCTCACACAGTGAAACAAATTATTTTCTTAAATAAAAACCAAACAGGATAACCTCAAATGTATCATGTTTTTACTTGACAAGTTTGCAAGCATTTTCCCCCCTCCCAGTTCACAATCAGTTCTTTCCACACGTCCAAAATGCATAAGATATTTAGCAAATATAATATCATTTATAAACATACCTGTCTAGGTGTCCAGTGGTTGACTGTTAAGTACCTGGATGCAGGACCTCACAGCAGAGGCATACTCCATAATGTGTTGTACATTATTATATGTATTTTTTGTCTATTTTATTTACCAACCTCAAGAAGTGACAAGCAAAGAAAGACCACATTATGGTACAGTTTATTGATTCAATTTATTTATTAGAAATATAAACATAACAATTTTTTTTACCCCCCCAAAATACATGTTCAAAGCAACACAACACAACACAGCCCAATATTAGACAGAATTGTGAACTCCACTCTGTAGAGTGGGCAGTCATAATGAAGCATTTTATTTTGTAGATTCAAGCTGCTCTTTTGTATTTTTGGCCACCAGATGTCACCAGAGAGGAATATGTTGAAAAGCTTTGAGTAATGAACCATTTTTCAACACAAGCTTCAATGCTTCAGAAAGCTTCATTTGGCCATCACTACAACAAACCAAATGACTGACCAAACAAACATAACTGACCTAAACAGGAAGTGACACACAAGGGTATATATAACGGCTGATCAGACCACTATGACACAAGAGGGGTAACTAAACAAAACACAATCATAAACCACAAAAATGATGCAGTACAGGTATGGTGGCCCCGAGATTCCAAAGAACATGCAAACTCCAAAACACAACAGCAGTGTTCCAGGATGCTAGGGGCCAGTGTTGAGCTTTTGTTACCTAGTGGCTACACAAGCCAGGAAGTACCAACGACCGGATTTGGTGTCTGGTAATAACAGGTAAATGAACATTTTTTTTAAAATTATTTGAATATATATGAGTGTTTGTGTATAAATACACAAACAATACACATATGCTTTCAATTGTGTCATTTAAGCTCTGTTTGGAAGTTCAGTTAATGCTAGCAACATAGCTGTTTAGTACAGGTGTTGGAAATGTGTCTGTGTATACACACCTTAGTGTAGCACTTACGTGGAGTTATATAAAGTACCAATGGATAATTACCAAGGTAATAAGTAATTTGGGCTAGTATCAGAAGATTAAGAACGACTCTTAGAGCTCTGGTACACAAATGGCAGAGAAACCAGACAAACACAGTTGTGTGGCTTTAAAAGTTCTTTAGTGATGTTAAGCCTTGTAAAAGAAATGTGTAAACAACACAGTATTTCAACAGGTTTTAACAGAATGTCAAGTATAAAATTTTCCCCCAAAGTAGCAAAAAAAAAAACAAAACGTAGAATAAAATAAAATTGTGCACAAGTAAAAGAATTAGTCTTTTTTTTTTTTTAAGTCCAAATGGTACCGGTGGGGCCCATGACAAACGGGTGTATTGCAATAGAATTCGTCCGACAAGGAGTGTGTGTGATTGTCTGTCCTACCGTACTACTTGTACAGTAGAGGATTGGAGTCCATCAATGTGCAAATGAGTGTGCGTGTGTATGTATATCGTCTCCTAGGATCTTGAGTTGGCTCGCCATCCAGTGAACACTGGAACACTCTCGGTTCTGGAATTGCTGACCCGGTCTTTGGATTCGTCCCATATAAAAACCTGACCTATAAACAATGGCCAAATATATGTCACGCCCCCTTTAAGGATAACTCTCACAAATTAAACTAAAGTAGTGTCACAGTGCAGTAACTACTATGCAGATCAGCTATCATTAATTCAATCATCATCAGTTCAGTCATGTTGTACAACATTAAAATATCAAGTTTCAAAGTTCAAAGTATCAATATCCAAAATTTCACAGTATCAAGGTTCAATACTTATTTGTAACCTGCAGTAACATTAAAGATTATCTACAAGGCTTCAAACATTCAGGAATTATAGTCACCATATAACTCACTTTCATTGTAAACATTAATTACATCCATCAAAATAAACTCACTGTACATATATATCTAATCACAAATAAATAAGTATATTACCCCTTTTAAGAAATTGAATAATATGCAAATGCTTATCAGAAATGAACAAAGTGCAAATAATCAATTTCAATAAAACATAAACACAAGGACTCAGTCCACAAATAGGAGTATTAAAATAGACGTGCTTAATCCCGCTTGTACCATAGGCCTACTAGTACAAGTGGAAATACACTAAAAATTACCTCCAAGTATTCAATACTGAGTATTGTAAAACAACTGATTGACATCAAAATTAAACAGGAAGCAGGATAAAGTCTGCTTACAATTATCTTTCATAAAGTTATTTTTAGCTGCTTTAACCATTTACAGCATTTCACATGTTAATGACTTGGTTAACGATCTAACTAACATAACAACAGTGCGTTTCAGAGACATCCAACAACTGTACCCACACTCTGCACATCACGTGTCTGATTAGCCACATTTAGCTTACCGCCGTCGAGTGGATGCTCAGCGTTTATGTGAAGCCACAGCTCAGTAAACCTTCCGGTTTCGCTCTGCCCTCTACGACAACAAGCGCAAAACCATACTTTGTGAAAAATATCAGTTTAGATGGTATTTTTTAACTCGTCAGAGATTAATTTCTCCAGCTTACCGATAACAAAGTTTTAGTCCGCCTGCTCTGTTCGGCTGTAGAAGCAAGAGACTGAAACTTGGGAGCTGATACTAAGGAGGGACAAGAGCTGCCTAGAGCTTCACCGATTGACTGACATGCGAGGAGTGGAGTAAAACAATAGGCTCTCATCAGAGCTCATCAACCCTCTGAGAAAACTTAGCCCTTGTTTAACCAGAACAATAATATAAATCTGTGTCCCTTTTTTGTTTAAATAAATATATTGATCTCGTTTCACTTACATCAAACTAGGACAGTAAGTACAGAAACAATGAATATTAAATGTTTTACTTTTTCTTCTCTTTTGTTTGGGATGATTTTAGGAACTGGGTTACATTAGCTTAGGGCTGCCCTTTGCCATTTTAATACGTTATTGTAAAAGAAAATGCTGTTTGTTTGAGGGAAAAATGTTTTGTCCATATTGTGGCCATAACGTGGGAGAAGTTATCAAGTTCTGCGGTTCATGTGGCAAACATATTCAGTTTTTGGCATTTGTCGACAACAGTAAGTATTTCACAACTAATATAAAACAAGGTTGTCTCAACCAGTTCTATAAGCTGCCATTTGGCTATTGTCGCGAAATCGATCAAATGCAGAGCAGTAAAACAAACCACGGAGGCCCCAGAAAAGTGCAATCAAACGGTGAGTTTATTAACACACAGGAGAAGAGATATCAGCATATATCTTCCTGATAAAAGTACACTGGATGAGGATTTTATAGCATCGGGGTTACACCCCCTCTTGCGTCAATTACAAATTAAAAATACATTGATTACAGTGAATGGTACATCTTGTACATCTTTAATGGTTATAAACAGTCATAAAACTTCTCTTTTTCATAACACCTTCCATTTAAGGGAATAACTTCAAGCCCTCAGGGTCTCTTGGGGGCTGGTTGTTGTCTCTGATCATCTGTTACCAAGTAAACTAAAATGCAGCAGGTTACAACAAGAAGCTGAATACATTTGGGCCTCTGCTCAGGCCTATTCCTAGATTATGTGTATTATATGTGTATGTGTTTTGTAAGCGTGTATGCAGTTATCCTTCTATGTTCTCGTCTCCCTCAGCATGTATCACCTGGACAGTCGCACCAGTGAAGCTTAAGACCTTCAATGAACGGAACAACAGCTCTAAATAAGCACAAAATATGCAATGTGTATAGAATGATCATAACTACACCTGTAAATAGAAAAGGTCAATGTGATGACAAACATTTTCAATACAATATGAACCCTGTAAGAAATATTATTAATAGAATAATGCTGTAAAATATGTTTGTGGCGGAGGTGTGGTCCCGGGCGCGGCTGCAGGGGAGGAGTGGCGCAGTGAGCTCAATGGGGCGGTGCTCGAGAGGCAGGTGAGAACAGCTGATGGCGTTTGGACTGATGACAGTTTTCCTGCCTTTTTTAGTGAGACGGAGAGGAGCGGAAGTGAGGCTGGGACTCAGCTGAGACCGGAGCTGTCAGACTGTGTACTGTCACAACAAACCACAAACTATAAATAAACGTGGCCTCTGGCGACAAAGAACTGTGCGTGTGTGTACGCGTGTGAAGTGTATTTCACAGTGGTGCCGAAACCCTATCTACGTGGGGATGTCTGACCCACATGCTGCGCCGCCCGCCCAGCCTTTGCAGTTCTTGGCGCAAATGCTGGCGGAGATGGCGAAGATGAGCCAGGACCAGGCGGCGGCCCAGCGCGATCACCTGGCCAAGCTGCAGGAGCAGGCGGACCGGCAGGCCCAGGTTCTGGAGCGGCTGGTTGGAGCGGCTGCGCCGCCGAAAGCCCCCCCGCTGTCGGTGGCGGTGCCCCGGATGGGCGACGGGGACGACCCCCAGGTTTTCCTGGAGACTTTTCGTGCCACGGCGGAGGCCTGCCAGTGGCCGGAGGTGGAGTGGGCTCCGCGTTTGCTTCCTCTGCTGTCGGGGGAGGCTCAGACGGCGGCCCTGAGTCTGCCGCCGGCCTCGAGGAGCAGCTTCCAGGACCTGAGCCGGGCGGTGGTGGACAGGATGGGGCTCACCCCTGAGGATCATCGCCGGCGGTTCCGGGCCTGTCGGCTGACCGTGGAGGATCGGCCGTTTTCCTGGGCCCGGAAGCTGCACGACGCGGCGGTGCGCTGGCTGCAGCCCGGATCATCGGAGGGAGAGACGCTGCTGGTGGACAAGGTGGTGCTGGAGCAGTTCGTGGAGGGGCTGCCTGCGGAGACAGCGAGATGGGTCCGGTGCCACCGTCCCGCGAGTCTGGAGGTCGCGGTGACATTGGTGGAGGACCATCTTGCCGCCGGAGCGGGGGAGCCTGGGGAAGGCGGCCGGAAACCGAGCAGACACGCCCCAGTACCGGCACCAAGGCGCCAGGTACCTGCGCCGGCGCAGGCAGAGCGGGCGCCGGTGCTAAGCCCCACTAATCCTTTTGCTTCGTTTGTGCCTTCCCAGGGATCTGATATGAGCAGTGCTGCCCCTGAGCCACGGAGAGCGGCACAGACGCCGGGGCAGGAGTGCTGGAAGTGCGGGCAGCCGGGACACCTGAGGAGAGACTGTCCTCTGATGGAGGTGGGGCAGGTGTTCCGCGTTGCCGGTGCCCCAGCGCCCTCTCCCGGTCCAGGAGGGACGTACAGCATTCCGGTAAGGACTCGAGGGGGTATACGCCATGCCTTGGTGGACACGGGCTGTACGCAGACCCTTGTGCACCAAAGCTTGGTTCGCCCCGGGGCATTGCTGGAGGCAGATTGGGTGGAGGTGAAGTGTGTTCATGGTGATGTTCACAAATATCCCATAGTGCCGCTGTTATTAAAATATAAGGGCAAAACGCATAGAGTGTCGGCTGCAGTTAGCCCGCGCCTGTCGCATCCCCTAATTCTGGGCACGAATTGCCCGGGGTTTCATCATCTGTTAGGGCAGTATGCGGGGATACGATCACGACCTTTAGTAGCGTGTGGCGTCTGCGCGGCGCTCAGCGGTGACGCGGGGTCGTCCGACACTGACTCCGGGGAGGGGGAGACGGCGGGTCCTTCATGGGAGGCCCCGCCGGCTCCGGAAATTTCCCCCATGGGTGATTTCCCACTGGAGCAGTCTCGTGATGACACCCTACGCTCAGCCTTTGACCAAGTGATTGAGATTGATGGTCACGTGGTGCGCCCTGAAGCCGTGCGGACCTACCCGCGCTTTGTTTTATTAAAAGATAGGTTGTATCGAGTGAGTCGTGACACTCGCACGGAGGAGACACACGCACAATTGTTGGTGCCGCAGGGCCGCCGGGAAATGATTTTCCAGGCGGCTCATTATAACCCTATGGCGGGGCATATGGGATATGAAAAAACTCTGGAGCGAATAACGGCCCGATTCTATTGGCCGGGCATCCGCGTGGATGTGCGCCGTTGGTGCGCGTCCTGCCCGGACTGCCAACTGGTTAATCAGCCGGCCATACCAAAAGCGCCTTTGCGCCCGCTCCCACTCATAGAGGTCCCGTTTGAGCGCATTGGCGTGGACCTCATCGGGCTGTTTCACCGGAGTGCACACGGCTACCGCTTTGTATTAGTCCTGGTGGATTATGCAACGCGGTACCCGGAAGCAGTCCCGCTGCGCAACATCTCTGCAAATGTGTTCTCCCCCCTGCCCGGCCGAACGTCTCTCATTGAGCATCATTTTGACACGCAGCCTGGCGTGACGGTGCGTTCACGGCCCTACAGGCTTCCTGAGCATAAACGACAAATTGTTCAGAGGGAATTGGCAGAAATGCTGAAAATGGGAGTGATAGAAGAGTCGCACAGCGCCTGGTGTAGCCCCATCGTTCTTGTGGTAAAGAAGGATGGGTCTATACGGTTCTGTGTCGACTATCGTAAAGTGAATGAGGTGTCACGCTTTGATGCTTATCCCATGCCCCGGGTTGACGAGCTCCTGGATCGGTTGGGCACGGCCCGTTTTTTCACGACACTGGATTTAACCAAGGGCTATTGGCAGATTCCCTTGTCTGCCGAGTCCAAGGAGAAAACGGCCTTCTCCACTCCGTACGGTTTGTACCAATTCGTTACGCTTCCGTTCGGCTTGTTCGGAGCCCCGGCCACCTTTCAACGCCTCATGGACCGGGTGCTGCGTCCGCACGCTGCTTATGCTGCCGCCTACCTGGATGACGTGATCATCCACAGCGACACCTGGGCGGAGCATGTGCAGCGGGTGGCCGCGGTCCTGGAGTCCCTGAGGAGGGCGGGGCTCACGGCCAACCCGAAGAAGTGTGCGGTTGGACGGAGGGAGGTACAGTATCTGGGGTACCACTTGGGGGGCGGGCAGGTGCGCCCACAGGTGGAGAAGACGGCGGCTATCGCATCCTGCCCGCGCCCCAAGACTAAAAAGGAGGTGAGACGATTTCTGGGGCTGGCAGGTTACTACCGTCGTTTCGTGCCGGGGTTTGCGCAGCTGACCAGCCCCATGACCGATCTCACCCGGAAGGGTGCTCCAGATCTGGTTCAGTGGACGGGGCCGTGCCAGGCGGCGTTTGTGCAGGTAAAAAAAGCTCTCTGTGGAGAGCCGCTGCTTCACACTCCTAACTTTTCCCTCCCTTTTGTTCTGCAGACTGACGCCTCGAACAGAGGGCTGGGGGCCGTTTTGTCCTAGCAGGTAAGGGGGGCCGACCGTCCCGTACTGTACATCAGCCGGAAGCTGACGGAGCGTGAAAGCCGGTACAGCACCGTGAAGAAGGAGTGCTTGGCTATCCGGTGGGCGGTCGACTCCCTTCGTTATTACCTCCTGGGGCGCTCATTCACCCTCTGCTCGGACCATGCCCCGCTGCAGTGGCTCCACCGCATGAAGGATGCCAACGCCCGGATCACCCGGTGGTATCTGGCTTTACAGCCCTTTAAGTTCAAGGTGGTCCATAGGCCGGGGGCGCAGATGGCTGTGGCCGATTTCCTCTCTCGCTCGCGGGGGGGGGGGGGGGGGGGGGAGTAGGTTCGGCCGGACGGCTCCCCGGCCTCAGTCGGGCGGTGGGGGTGTGTGGCGGAGGTGTGGTCCCGGGCGCGGCTGCAGGGGAGGAGTGGCGCAGTGAGCTCAATGGGGCGGTGCTGGAGAGGCAGGTGAGAACAGCTGATGGCGTTTGGACTGATGACAGTTTTCCTGCCTTTTTTAGTGAGATGGGAGAGGAGCGGAAGTGAGGCTGGGACTCAGCTGAGACCGGAGCTGTCAGACTGTGTACTGTCACAACAAACCACAAACTAAATAAAGGTGGCCTCTGGCGACAAAGAACTGTGCGTGTGTGTACGCGTGTGAAGTGTATTTCACAATGTTATTAATGCAATTATAATAATGCAGGTTATATGGCAGCAATAAAATAATTTCTGAATCTCCACAGCTATTTACAGTTAAATGCAGTCCTAATTTACTATATTATTTTACATTATATAAATTGCATACATGTTATTTTTCAATCATTTAAACCAGTAAGGTATATATCTGAAGATTCTTAGGCATACAGGTTAGGGTTATAGTTGTAGACCTTATTTTCTTGAATTTACTAAGGCCCAAAGAAGCAGCATATTAATTTAATTTAATTTAATAATGAGACAATACATTGGCTTTAATAAACAAGAAACTGCACATTTCTTGTCTGATGATCTATTGTAACATTTCCCATCTTATTTCTTTTTTGTTTATCAGGATCAGTTCAAGAAAACATTTCCACCGAAGACGTCATTCAGAAATATTTCAGAGATGGTTACTCCTATAATGAAACTTTGGACATTATGGCCTCAAGACACAAACAGAAGATTAGTCTGACCGCACTGAAATGTAGATAAAAAGGTTTATCACTGTCCCGCAAAAACATTACTCACCTCAGGTCTTGATTCATGCTACAATAATAGAAGAGCTGAAGGGACCTGGTCAACATTATGTGGCAGACACTCCGTCAGAAACACCATCTTTCTGTGAAAAGACATGATGTCATGGTGATGATGGCAGAGCTCGACCCATCTGAAATCCAAAAACGCTCAAGAAAAAAGTTTGTATAAAGAGTCTACGATTTACCCAGACCAAACAACTCTTGGCATGTTGATGGCTATGACAAATTAAAGCCATATGGTTTGGCTATCAGTGTTTGTATTGATGGCTATTAGCAGAAGGTATTATGGTTGGACTGCGGAGCAGCTAACAGCAAACCAGAAGTCATAGCTCAACACTACGTTCAGTGTGCTTCAGAGTTTGGAGTCATACCAGTGTGACTTCGCACAGACTTGCGGCACTGAAAATGGGACGATGGCAGCAATGCATGGTATGAAGAAAGTGACATGAATAGAAGTCTCAGGCAAAAAGAAACACTTGGAAAAAGTGCATATTAAATGGTCATTTGTAGTCTAAGAAAATATAACCTAACTAAAGTATCCAAAATGCACGCACTTTACATCAACTCAAGAAACTATTTCATAAGAAGTAGTAAGGCTTTGAAAGCTGGTGCTTTGTGAACTGACGGTATATTTTTATGTCTTATTTAGAACACGGTGACATGAGGGAAATGCACCGCAATATCCTTGTCTCGTTTGTACTGGAACATAGCATTTTCCTAGTATTTTAGTGGTATTAATTTTCCTTGTACAAACTTTTAGGTTTGGTGGACGCGACTGTGGCCTTGTAGTTGGACATCAAGAGCTGAGCCAGTTCAGGAGTGGAGTTGATGGAGTTGAACTCCACCAACTCCATTTCTGTGGAGACCCTTACCTACAGGAATATTTTGAAGGACTAAACAGTGGCTTCAGTTCGTCACACACCTGGGAATCTCTTATGGAGAAATACATCAGACTAAAAACACTTGATGGTTTGTAATGCCAAGTTTCCCACACATCCCAGAACTGTGGAGTCCACTTTGTGGTTATCAGAAGGCAACACCTGCACTTTGGTTAAGGCTAAAAAAAATATGTTTTTTACTTCAAGTAGAACACATTTTAAGTTCATCAGTTTATAAATTCACTTTTAAAAAAAAAACCTTTGTGTTTTTCCAAATAAGAATATCAGTTGTGACTGTGAGATCAAATAAATTCTTTCTGCTAACAGATGATATTGTGAAGATTCTCTTAACCTCCACCTCAAATGCAAGATACGTGGTTGTATTATTAGGTTTATTAATATAGGTTTTTATTTAAAAAAAGGAGTAAAAACACTGTAAACAGGTCAGATTTATTGTTAACCTTAACAAGCAGGCAAAGTACACTTTGGACTGACATACAAACTGTATAAAATGTGTGATAGCTATGAATATATCTACTCTAACTGCTGAATAGTAGTAAAGGGAATTCTTTCTAAGGATACTAAAAGTAAAGCTTTTGTAATGATTTAAAATCACTGGCGTTTACTTCAGCATAGTAACCAAAACAAAGGCCTTGGCCCAACAGATATCTAGCCAATTTCTTTAAACCAACCATTTACTATAAGAACAAAAACACAGTTGAAATGAAGACAAATACATTACAGTGTGAAGATCAAACTGTAAGTCAATCAATATAGACCAAAACCAGGAGAGTTTAATATTCTAGTCTATATCAGCCTGAAACTGCTCATATGACTGAGCCATTGGTATCACAATGGTGTTTGCACATGTTTTTCCAAGTGGGAAACAAGATGCATCACCAAACAGCAATCTTGGTTTTGGTTCCATTCCAGATGGTGGAATGCTGTTTAGGCCTGTGGCAAACATCAGTATGTCTTGTAGGTACACTGCTGTTTTGGTATCTAAAATTAAATGGAATTTAGCTAAAAATCAATCTATATTTTCCAAACATTTCAAATACAAAGCAGAATATCAGAAAAGTACTTGGTTCTCAAAATGTTCAAAAGAATTAGGTGTTTAATTTTTTCCAAGATTAATAGCACAAACACCCATACCAGTACAATCTAATATAATACAATACAGCAGCTCTGTGATGAATTACTATTACAGTACAATTTCTCCATTTTAAGCTGAAACTGTAAGGGTGATAATTGTACTCTGTTAGTATTATTAAGGTCATGCTGGGTAGCTCCCCAATAGCCGCTGGTGGCAGCGCATTCATCCCCCAGGGGATGGGTTAAAAACAAAAGAACAATTGTAACCATTCTAACAAAAATGTGCAGGAGATTCAATTGCTAAAAGACACAAATAGTGCTTCTGTTCTATAGCAGAAATATCACCTGACAGTTTAAACTTTAAAAAAATCTTATAAAAGTAACATTGTAATATAAGTGGTTACTACACGCCTTTGGAGCAGAGGATCGCAAGTTCGATTCCCGCCTGGCGTGTCTGTATCCAGTAAGGATCCTAAGGCTAGACCCCCCATGCTAAGCGAGCCTACCGCAGACATGAGTGAGACAGATAAATATGAACATAAATGCTACGGCAAGGGGGAGCCAGGACGGCAGGTCAGGGGGGTGATACCATCACCACCACCAGAGATTGGGTACCAAGCTCCAAGTGCGCAAGGAGGATCATTGAGAGTGAGTGGAATTGACCTGAAAGATAGTATCATGGGCGAGCTTGAAACCTGGATCCCCCGTAGCCAGTTACCAAGACTACGTGAAGTACCCTTAGAAGCTCTGCTAGATGATGTTAATGCAGCACTACGGATGATACCTACAGCCACCATTACCGAGACTAACAAGCTGATCTACAATATGGCAGCAGTGATCAGTGAGATGCTTGGCTTCAAGTTGAACAGCCACATGGAGAAGGAGGCGAGAGGCCAAGATCAAGATAGTACGGAGGTTAGCTAACTATCGGAGTTGCAGAAATGGTACGATGAAGAAGGTGCCTAAGAAGTACAGGGATCTGTCCATACCTGAGGCCTTGGAAACTGCCAAGCAACGACTCATAGCCTTGACCAGCCACTTGAAGAGGTACACAAGAGAAATTGAATAAACCAGGTGTTCTCCACAGAACCAGCCAAGGTGTACTCTCAGTGGCAAGGGAACAATATGAGAAGAGCACCACCAAGGCTGAAGACAGAACAACACTGGAAGAGCATATGGGAGAAGGACGCGACCCATAACGAAATGCTCAGTAGCTAGTGGATCTGAGGGCAGACCACAGCGACCTCCCTGAACAGGGTCCAGTAACCATCACAGTGGCAGACATCCAAGAAAGGGTCTTGCATATGAAGAGTTGGACAGCACCAGGCCCTGACATGGTTCATGCCTACTGGCTGAAGAAGCTGACTGCAGCACAAATGAACCAGCTGCTAGTTGACGAGAGGCACCCAGAATGGCTAACCAAAGGCTGGACAGTCCTGATCCTCAAGGACTCCCAGAAGGGACCGGTCCCCTCCAACTACCGAACAATAACCTGCCTCAGCACCACGTGGAAGCTCCTGTCAGGCATCATAGCGGCTAAGATGAACAGGCACATGGGTCAATACATGAGTGGGGCACAGAAAGGGATGGGCAAGAATACCAGAGGCGCAAAACACCAGCTACTGGTCGACAGAGCAGTCGCCCGAGACTGCAAGACTAGGTTGACCAACCTGTGCACTGTCTGGATTGATTACAAGAAGCCTATGATGCAATGCCCCACACATGGATCCTGGAATGCCTAGAACTATACAAGATCAACAGGACCCTAAGAGCCTTCATCAGGAACTCAATGGGGATGTGGCGTTCAACACTAGAGGCCAACTTCATGTCCATAGCACAAGTGACCATCAAGTGCGGGATCTACCAAGGAGATGCTCTGTCCCCACTGCTTCTGCATAGGCCCGAACCCCCTCAGTGAGATCATTGACAAGCATCCCCTGACTTGTGCCAGTCAGGATGCTGGAACTGGTAGATGGGCAAGGGCAGGATTTCTCGACACAGTGCTGGTGATGTCCTTTAAAAACTTGATGTTTTGCCACATAAAACTACAAAAGGCAGGACTGTCTGCCAAGAGGTGTCCACAGAAGGGATAGTACATCTGTAAAAATGAACCCCATCATATGTTTTACAAAATTAAGAGTCACTACAACTCACAGAAAATACAAGTTTCTCCTGAATGCACAGACAGATATGCACAACTCCAGTAATATCATTCTTAGATTTTTGTAACCTTTCTTGCAGATATTTATTTGACTATGACAATTTTTTTCAATCAATTACCCAGAGACAGGTCGCTATCTTTGTTTTTTGGCTGTGCTGTACCAATTTATCCTAAACAAGATCTAGTTCAAAATTCATTTGATCCATGTTAAAATGAATTTAGTCAATATCCACACCTCAACATCTAGTATTTGTAGATAAATCCATGCTCTGTACAGATAAATGTGTAACTGTGTCAATCTCACACGTGCCAGTCTGTTATTGCCCTATGTGACAATGGCAACAGAAGTGTGACTCTTGCAATTAGTAAGGCTTGGCCCTTTCTGGTAACATAAGCTAAGATAAGATAAGACAACCTTTATTAGTCCCACGCGTGGGAAATTTGTTTTGTTACAGCAGTGGACACTGCAAAGTTGCACAGAAAAATTAGAGAAAAACACTGGAATAAGATATCAATAAGATACTGTACACAATAGAATAGAATAAAATAAAATAAAATAAAATGCTATAGACAATCGAATAAAATAGAATACAAATGCTATATACAATTGACTATAATATAACGATGCCAGAAAAGAATAATGCACTTAGTGTTATTCCTATTGCATATGTGTGGATGTGTGTGTTTGATCAGTTAAAGTCTTTGTTGTGGAGTCTGACAGCAGTGGGGAGGAAAGACCTGCGAAATCTCTCCGTCCCACATCGTGGGTGCCGCAGCCACTGAAGGAGCTGCTCAGTGCTGTCAGAGTCTCCTGCATGGGGTGGGAGATGTTGTCCAACAGGGATGACAGCTTAGCCACCATTCTCCTGTCACTCACCACCTCCACTGGGTCTAGAGGGCATCCTAGAACAGAGCTGGCCCTTCTGATCAGCCTGTTCAGTCCTGGCCATGATGTTGTCTCAGAAAGGCCCACCAGCCTTCAATACGCTGATTGTGATTGCTGGACCCAGTAACAGTTTATGATGTTCTGATCCATAGTCCATCGCAAGAATCTTTGCATCTCTGCCATTATGACATTTTCTGTTCCCCAATCAGAGCGAATCCTAGCAGGTGTGCCCATCCTCTTTTCACTTTCTGCTATGAAATAGCCAGCAATGACTTTGGGATCATTGTTTGTTGAATAGGCATGAAGCCATATCATAACTCTCGAAAAGCCATCAATAGCTCCATTTATACAGATTCCAAAAGGCTTCAGTTTGTCATAGGAGTCAACATGCCACATGAAATTTGGTCCAGGATTTACATACGTGCGCCGCATTAGGCGATTTCTTCGTCGTTGCTCAACCCTGTAAGGGTCAAGATATTTCAGTAAATGTCTCATAGTACTTTGCGTGACAACATAACCTGCCAGTTCAGGTGGTGTAGTTTGTATCCATGGAGCCTCCCGTGTCCCTCCATTTGATCAATAAGAAATCCTGCCACCTCAATCGGATCGGACTCATTCTTTCTCCTGTACATGCGTTTTAGGTTTCTTCTAAGTGTCCGCATGCTCATCACAATACTGTTCAAACTGCTCAATAACAGCAGAATCTTCCAATGCCTCTATCCAAGCATAAAATAGAACTTAATTCATTCCGATAAACGAGCCATTTTCTCACATTCTGATCTGCACTGTCACCTACTTCAATATGTTTTACGGCAATAATATATTGTGTTCGAACACTAAAAGATATGTTGTAACGTGAAAACTTTATTGTTCAAACAATATAATTATCACTTTCATGATAATTATATATAACAAAAACTTTTCATGTTTGTACAATATAAATATTATATTGTACAAACATGAAAAGGTTTTGTTATAAAGTGATAAATATGTATATTGTAATAATGTGATACTATGTTGTTCAAATGTGAAAAGTATATTGTTAGAACAATAAAGTTTTCACGTTATAATGTTATATACCTCTATTTTTCTTTTTGCCCGGGTGGGAGCTCTACCCTTTTGTACAGACTTGAAGATCTCCAGGCATCCTGCTTTTAGCAAGGTGACAGGTGGTCGTAACTTTTCTTAGAAGTTGCTAAGAGGGTCAAGGATGAGCTGGACTGAAGGTATATAGATATATGATATGCTCTGGAATGTTCTTTGTTTAAGAGTGTTCTGGGAAGGTATAAAAAAGTTTAGGGAGGTGTCCTTCCTCACAAAACTGTTTGGTGTTTGATCCGAAGGTTTTCTTCACATTGCAGTGTTAATTTAATCACTTCAAAACGCTCACTGGGTGTGTTGCAGGTTATTGTTAAAGTTTCCACAACAATTGTCAACGCACACCTCCATGAGAACATGAATGTATTTAAAGATCAATGCACGCTTCCATGAGAACCTTACTTCACATGAAGATCAAGGCAGGCTTTCATGAGGAGGTGACTGTGTGGAAAGATCAGCAGGCCCCTGCATAAGCGCATGACTGTGTGAAAAAAGTCTATATAGGTTTATCAGGCTGTGGCTGTCCAGATGATGGGAAGTACAACAAGAAATTATAAGTATGATCAGGCTTCCATAATGGTCCTAAAACTGAAAGTACAGTCTCCAAAAAACATGGTAAGACAAGTTAACTCTCTGTGGCATTTCCCGCAAGGAAAATGAAGATGAAGTGAACAAGTGGCTGCTGGGAAAAGTTGAGCAACTGGTAGGTTTAATAGTTTATATTCATTCATCAAATCATGCTGAGGTCTAATATATATATTAGTGTCCCGTGTGAGGGGCTGCATGGCGCTAACACGTTTACGCCGTGCAGCCCCTCACACGGGGTGATCAGCATTAACTCACTAATGGAGATTTGCTGCGTTAATGCGTTTTTGGTGTTAACGTCATTTTAACGAGATTAATGCTAATAGCACTAATATATATGTAAGTAATCATTTGGTTTCCTTATAAAACATATGCAAGGCAGATTTTCTGGAATACTCCATATTGGTATCTTTAAAAAGAAGTTGATTAAACCGATTGGCATTTGAATGGGTATATTCAGATATTTGAGACTGATAAAAACAATAATAACATCTTTAAAACATTTCAGTATCTTAAAGATGGGTTTTTAGCAAAGGCTTCTATAGAGACTGGTTGGCTTTGGAGCCAGCCTGGGAACACCTGGATGTTCCCCCAGACAAGCTGGAGGAGGTGGCTGGGGAGAGGGAGGTCTGGGCTACTGCCCCCCGCGACCCGGCCCCGGATAAGCGGAAGAAAATGGATGAAGGGACATTAGGACATGATGGCTTGGATTTGGTTTCTGCAAACCTTTCAGATCATATTTTCAGATTTGTGAAGGCAGTCTTAACAGGCTGGACCTTACAATTTAAGACTCTCCATTGTTTTTGTATGCTGTGCGTCATAATTCACAGAGCTAATAAAGTAAATTGCACTTACATAAATAAACGTAACTGTGAATCAGACACAATAAGGAGAAAGAATTTATTACATGATTTTTATTGTTCACAATGATCACAAACATACATACACACTGTCTATTGTAATGAAAAACTCTGCCATACAGGTTTACCAGGCTGTGGCTGTCCAGATGATGAACATTTATTCTAATGTCTCAGTACAGTGACACACAGCAAAAGTACACCGACACTAAAGGTGGACTATTCTGCTTTTTCTACTTTTCCTATCAATTCAATCCATTCTCTTTTACTAGAATAGACTAGAGCATGGAATGTGTTTTTTTAATTATCAGAGAGTTCGTTAAATTAAAAAAGATTTATAAAGAAGAAAAAATTATAAAGATTTGGCTCACATGCATTTACAATGTCTGTTTTGCAAAACGACCTCCACCCAGAGATGACTCGGGGGAAAAAAGCTCTTAGCTCTTATACATTATGTGTATTTTTCCTTACTCAAGTTAATTGAGCTATAAATACATCCATCAAATCTTAAAGTACCCAGTTTACTTAAAAAAATAATCAATTGCAGTCTGCAGATATGCAGATTAACATTAGCTATAACCTGCATAAAAGATAAGCTGCGACAAAACGAGAAGAATACAGCTTCTTTCATCAGACTGTATGAACAGGTATCGACAAACGTAATAAAACTGGAAGTTCAGTCGCAAACAAACAAGATCAGACAAGTTAACTCTCTGCAGCATTCCTTACAGGTTAGCAGATCATCAAGTGACCTTTACCCCAATTTCACTATTTCTTCAAATATTATCTTTAGTTTTCTGTTGCTTTTTATGTCCAAAATTTTGTATGTATGCTGCATCCTTTGTTTGTGCTCCTTCAGCTACACTACCGGACAAAAGTTTTAGAACACCCCAACTTTTCCAGTTATTTATTGCAATTCAAGTCGTTCAAGATTGAAACTGTACAAAGAGAAGTGGTGAAATACCCAGAGGTTAAAAAAAAGGAAACTGAAAAATAATGTACATTTCAGAATCATACAAAAAGGCCTTTTTCAGGAAACATAAAATGGATTAACAATTTAAAGCTGTTCTGCAGCAATGGAGTTTGGAAGCTGGTGCTACTCATTCCTACAGGTGTTCCAAGTTTTCTGGATTACTTACAACCTCCTCTGTATGAAAGGAACCCACCATGGTATCATACCTTTGTGAGCATGAGTCGAACAGTATTGTACTGCAGAAAGTAGTGTAGTGCCACAAAAATGTCAAGAAAAAGGCAATGGAAGAGAGACAGACCATCATCACACTTAAAAATGTTGGTCTTTCCTACAGAGAAATTGAAAAGAAAGTCAAGCTGTCAGTGAGTACAGTTTCCTTCACTATCACAAGGCATGGTCTCCAGACCTAAATCCCATGCAGCTGGTTTGGGATGGACTGTAAAGAAGAGTGAAAGCAAAGCACCCCCCCCCCCCCCCCCCCCCCCAGAAAATGGAGTACTTTGAAAATATTGTACTTAATTGAATGTTAATTTAAGGCCAACAGGCAGAATTTTATCTTTATTCTAGGGTGTTAAATCATTGTAATAGCTATTCCTGTAATGAAGGAACTGTTACAATGCTTTCTGGCTTACACACTTCTTACTGTGCTTTTCTATCCAAAATGAGCTTTGCTTTATCAGCAGCTTTCACCCCGCACCAGGTAAACCCACAGAATAACACACATTCCAATACAAATCAGTCTTGACTGGGCCTGTCCAACTCATAACCTATTATCACCTTTTTGCTGATTTGTTGAAATGCCTCGACTTGTTTGTGAGTTCATGTTGTCATGTAACTGACTGCGCTTGTGTGAAAAGGTGATGCTGGGTTGAAGAACTAATCTATCTATCTATCTATCTATCTATCTATCTATCTATCTATCTATCTATCTATCTATCTATCTATCTATCTATTTTCTATAATTAATCGCGATTAATTGCAATTACTTAATTAATAGCCTGGTTGCAATTTTTTCAACTTTATATTTAAGCTTGTAACTGACATTTATGCAATATAAGGAAGTAAATGCAGAATAAACACAAATAATGTATGCTTAAATTCAAAGAGAACTTGAATAGATTTTTTTTTTCATATTTTCATATATATATATTAGGGGTGCAACAATACACAAAATTCACGGTTCGGTTCGATACTTTGGTGTCACGGTTCGATACTTTGGTGTCACGGTTCGATATTTTTTCGATACAAAAAATGTTCATGCCTTTTTAATTTGTCATTTATTAAAATTATAAATATATATTTTACCTCAAAAGTACAGTTTTTAAATGTAATGTTGCTGAAACAACAAAATAATAATAAAAAAAATAAATCTATATGATCGAGAAATCACTCATCTTTGGAAAAAGAGAGTTTATTACAGAGAAATGGCTCTTTCCAAAATAAAAGCTATACTATACGCTTCTTCTGGGCTATATTCTCAGCAGCATATTAAACATATCAGGTCCCCATAAGGAGAATCATGTGCTAACGGCTGTCTAAATGACTCGGGTAAAGTTTGTAGCATGCGTGCTTGTTGTTTTTGTCTGCTTCCACTTGTCTTTGCACTAGGATGATGTCAGCGTAAATGTGCAGTCATATTCGTTGTGTTCCCACTAGTGCTGTCAGCATTAATCTCGTTAAAATGACATTAACGCCATAACACGGCAAATCTCCGTTAACGAGTTACCGCGGATCGCCCTGTATGTGGGGCTGGACGGCGTCAACACGTTAACGAGCTAACTGCGCTAACGCACTAGTTCCCACCCATGTAATTGAGCATTGCGTGGCACAGCCGACATACTGTTTTACTTTTGTCCATGACGCGCTTACCATCATGGTCATACTTCACATGAAAACCAAAATAGTTCCAAACGCCAGATCTGAATGAGGGTGGGGGAGGTTCAATTTCGGCTAGCGTTGAGGCAGTTGCCATGTTGCAACGAGCTTAGCTTCTGTCTCGCTAGCTTGCTCAGTGGATCTGTGCTCGACAGTGCAGCCTAGGCGGAGTAGTCGAACGCAGATCCACTGAGCTCTCAACACAGACAGCATCGTCAGAAGAAAAGTTGATAAAATAAATAAAACATTTTGTATTGTTCGATACATATGCGTACCGAACCGAAAGCACTGTATCGAACGGTTCAATATCGATACGAGTATTGTTGCACCCCTACTATCTATCTATCTATCTATCTATCTATCTATCTATCTATCAATTTTTTATAATTAATCGCGATTAATTGCAATTACTTAATCAATAGCCTGGTTGCAATTTTTTCAACTTTATATTTAAGCTTGTAACTGACATTTATGCAATATAATGAAGTAAATGCAGAATAAACACAAATAATGTATGCTTAAATTCAAAGAGAACTTGAATAGGTTTTTTTTCAATCTTTTAACACAAAAATACATTTCTCCTGTGAAATACAACTTTTTAAAAAACCTATATACTAATATGTCAGTAAACACTAATATATAACATATATTAGTGCTGTCAAACAAATAAATGTTTAATCTGATTCATCACAGGGTTACAGTGGATTAATTTTGATTAATCACGATTAAATATTAATCATTTTTATTCTCTATTAATCGCATTTCATTTTGCATGAGCAAACAGACTCTGAAAAAAGGAGAAATATTCGCACTTAACATGTTTATTGAACATCTTGAACATTCATGTTAACAAAAAACTCCGTAAACATTTATCCACTCTCTCTCTGTCACTCTTGGGGAGGCACTTCAAGTTCAAGGCTGCACTGTTATTAATTTGTTTGCTAGATTAGCCGCTAGCATACGCAATGTGTTTGGGGCTTGTTGCTAGCTAGTTAGCGATGTTACACACCTGTTACTCTAACAGTGTGTATTATTGAATTATTCAGCACTCCTTAGGATTTGTTATACATTCTTAGACAGCGATGAGATCAGCTGCTCACTCCACAGAGGCCCAGAGTTACTGTTAATATCAAAAATGTTATGCTGTCCTTTGAGATTTTAACATAAGACTGTGAGTGTAATGGATGTAAAACGGTTTAAATCTTCACAGCCCTCTACAGCCTGGTAACATGGAAACTTTAAAAACAGCAGCAGAAGATTTCAGTAGTGTAGTCTAATTTGTTCTTTTCATTTAATAATAGAGTCCATATGATATCAACAGCTACATTCACCCTGGGGAGAAACTAGTGAGGGAGACCATCAGGACCAAGCTGGGTTTCCTGGGTCCAGAGGTTTGGAGAAACTTCTTCCCTTTCTTTCATCACAGCTGTCCTGTGCCAGAAGTTCTGCTGGACCCACTGAGAGAGGCATCATTTAAGAAACATCAGGAAGACTGAAGCTCATCGCATTGATCAAGCAAGTGTAACACAGTAAGGGGAATTGTTGAAAAGAATATATAAATGGGCCAATAGGTTCGACTATAGGAGCACAGGGGTGTGTTTAAATGAGACAGAGAGACATGAATGTAACTCAAAAGAACCAGCCAACTTTAGTGAAATAAACCATAAGGTTGGCACAGGTTAAAGACACTTTACAATGGTAGAAAGGAAACTTACAAAAAATGAAAGAAAAGTAAAACACAAACTACCAAAACAATGACTTGGCCAAGTGTTACTTTGGTTTTCAATGTTCGGGTTTCAATGCTCGGGTGCACCCTAGTAACCTGACTCCTTAACTCTTATAGAAACAGATTACACAAATCTAATGTACATTCAAATGAAAATCTCACACTCTTTTCACATGTGGAGAATGTTCTACACAACAGCTTATTATTTAAAGTCCCAAATAAAAAATGTCCAAGGGGTAAAGTCCAAAAAATTACCAGGGTGTGAAAGAAAATAGGGGTGAGAAAATGTCAGTCAGTGGTCTTATGCAGTAGCGGTTTTTGATACGAGCGACACGGGCGGTTGCCCGGGGCGGCATCACGGGCAGAGGCGCAAAAAAAAAAAAATTTGCTCGTACTCATGCTGCCCCGACGTCATGCCACCCCATACTGGGAATGTCACAGGCACCGATCGGTTTTCTATCGCCCATTTGCTGGGAGTAAGGGCGCCCTCCGTTTGCGAGGTGCACCCGCTGCTTGCGGCAGCATCTAATAACCAACTCGCAAAATAAAACAAAATAAAAATAAACCAACAAACACGAAAACACCAGACATTATGATACAGACTTATAATTTGCACCGATGTTTTTTAGAAATTCTATATGCGAAAAGTGAGCGCGAGAGCCCTCGGTGCGCCTGCGCGCTGCTGAAGTCAAAGTAAACTTTATTGTCATCTCTCTACATACAGTCCAGTATATAGAGAGACGAGACGACGAGGCTCCAGTTACAGCAGTGCAAGTAAACAAACAATAAATATAAGAAGAGTAAGAAAATAAATATACACTTTAGGACTAGGGGTAAAGGGATCAATAACAATTTAAAATTTATAATTTACAGTTTGATGATTTAAAGTCTCACACGCAACCCGTCGAAAGGGGAGGGGCCTGGCTGCTTCCAAATAGAGCACATTTCATTCATAATGTTGTAAATCCAAGCCCATTATGTATTCATGATTTGAATCCTGGGTTGTGCGAAATCCCAGAAATACACCTTAGACAAAGTGAATCTGTGAACTAAGGTGTAGGTCTATTAGGTTATGTTGTGGTGATCCTCGGGTTGGGGAATGGGTGTTCATACTGGAGTGTAAAATTAAAACCAAGATGGACAAGAAAAGTTCAAAGCCATCAGGTGCTCAGTTTAGAAAAAAGAGAAAAGAAGAGGAGGAGAAACGAGCAAAAGATACAGGTAAGCAGATGTGTGATTGGATAATGGCAGGTCATCCTGAAACAATCAGAATCAGAATACTTTATTAATCCCTAAGGAAATTATGTGGGTTACAGTTGCTCCAAGAAGAAATTCTAAAAATAGTAACAGTAAAGACTAAACTCCAAACAATACATTATGTTACAGTTTTTAATATTAATTAGTCATTGTCAATTGTTGATTTGTCCTGTTCTCATTGTATGACGAATTATGATGGCTGTTTGGTTGCTGTTCGCATACTATGCATACTCTGTCTTCATATGTGTGTGTGTATGTTTCTCTGGTGAAATTCAGTATGGTTCCGAGAACAGTTTTATGTTAATGTACAATCCTGTGTGTACATTAACATGTACATTAACATTAACATGTACGGGGGGCGCCAGAGGGAGTGTTCGCCCAGGGCGCCAAACAGGCTAGGACCGCCACTGGTCTTATGTATAACCAGCTGTGTGTGAAAGTGTGAGTGATACAGTCCTACCACACCGCAAGGTGCAGCAGATCATCAAGTGGAAAAGAAGCGAATCTCAGTCTCTCTAAGTCCAGGTGGGAAGGCTCGCCATCTATTTTACCGGAGGAATCCACCTCAGGAACAATTCAACATACAAAAAAACCCCTGACCAATCTCAGTGCAGCACGGCCGAAGACAATGGTATGGTGTCTCTCGGTCGGAAAATGCGGGGTTCTTACTTCTGGAAGCAGATCCGTCGGGTTATTGTCTCCCCAGAAACATTTCCATTGTGTTTTTTCCTATTTCCGTTGTGTTTTGTGTGCTTTTGCAGCGTTTTTCTTTTTGCAGCGTTTTTCTTTTTGCAGGTGTTTTCTGAAGTTGCAGTGCAGCGTTTTTCTTGAAGTTGCAGTGCAGTGTTTTTCTTTTTGCAGCATTTTTCTTTTTGCAGCATTTTTCTTTTTGTAAGTGTTTTCTGAAGTTGCAGTCCGTTTGGCCTCTCAGGGCCACCGTAGATACTCCCTCTTGTGGTGTGAGAGAGGAATAATTCTCCTCATTGGAGACTGGGGCACACATTATTTTACAACAACTAAAGAAAATAACATATTTGAACCATCAGAAATTTTAACCAAATACAGTATTGTAATTAAAGATTATGGGGACTGTCTTGTTTTTCTTACAATCCCGATAACAGCATGTAGAAAATTGTAACCTGCCTTCCACCTCAGGCACCTCTTTGCTGTAGCTGTTGTTCAACACTAACTTTTGTTGGAGTCAGGGGTTTAACTCAGTTCTGTGGTTTTTTTGTCCAGGTCTGCCGTACTTGCGACAAACCAAGGAAGATCTATTGCAGCATCACCGGTCCTGGAGCTGATCTGCCTCCTGTTGGTCGTTTCATCATGGACAGAGAGACGGGCAATCTGTATGTAACACAGCCACTCGACAGAGAGGAAACAGCTCATTACACGGTAATCATCCTCACTTTGTACCTGATTATTGCATTTTGATCCCCATTGGAAAACGGTGTTTCGTCTTTCTTTTAAAAAAACATCTTACTTTGTTCCAGTGTTATGTTAAACAGACAATACTGCATAGTTGAGCAAAAACAGGTTTTTGATGTGAAATATTCAGTTTGGAGAAGTATTGAGACTCTTCTTTGTTAAACTTTTCCAGCTGGAAATTTCAGATAATTTTGGTTGTTTTGAAATGGAACATAAAATGACCATTATGAGAGGCAGAAGTGGTCAAGTAACAAGACGTGTCACCTCACATCATCTAAATGCACTGTAACGACGTCTCTTCACTCAACAATCAACTCTGCCTTGTTTGTTTTGTGTGTAGATTGAACGTGTAGAGATAATTGAATCCGTTTAAAGGTGAATCTGAAACTTTCTAAATGACACATGTTAAAATCTTCTCTGTAGTTTGAAGTACGTGCTGTGGTAGAAGGAGCAGAAGAAGATGAGGCTCCTATGGAGATTATAGTCCATGTGATCGACCAGAACTACAACGAACCTTATTTTACGGTGGAGTACAACGCAAATGTTGCTGAGGCCACGGCCATCGGTATGTATAGAAACCTTATTACCTCTGGACTTCTTTGGTTTTTGTTCCTGTTTATAATTCTTATCCATGATGGAGTTTTCACCAAGTCCACTATATTAAATGAATCTCAAGATACCAGAGACTTAAAGACGATCAAAATAACACCTAAAGAACCAGAGAATGATTTGGGTTGGAAGGAAATTAGCAGACTTTTTGGATTACGTCCATTTTATTCAGTAAATCTTGTAAATGAAGCAGTGTGAAGACCTTCAGGAACGTCATTTTTATTTCCTCCACTCCAGGGACTGAGGTGGTTAGGGTTGAGGCCAAAGACGACGATGAGCCAAATAGTGACAACTCAGATCTCCGCTATCGTATTCTGAACCAGGACCCACCGCTGCCCACTGACAACATGTTTGAAATCAACCCAGTTACTGGAAGCATCAGAGTCACTGGTAGAGGATTAGACAGAGAGGTGAGACTTGTTAAACACATCTAACACACAAGTGTCCTTTTACACAGTGCTGAAAAACATTTCATAATGAATCAGGATCAGTAGTCTGCCTGTCACTGCTGGAAATCAGTCACAAAGAGGGTGCTGCAAAAAAACATGTTGGTTTTTTGATAGTGAAACTTGACACAGCCTCTAAAGTATAGGTCTAGTTTATCTGTCTACATTTCTGGTTTGTGTCGTACTTCTGGACACACATTTCATACTTAGCAAATAGTTTGTCAGACAAGTCTGTGTCTTCCATGCAGACTACAGGAGATCAGAGCAATCTGTTTCTGGTGCAGCATCGTAAAACTCTTTGAGACTGACTTCACAGAGCAACTGCACACAGCCTCATGCCAAACGGTCAAGGAATACTTTATTTCAAAAAGTTTGGCCACGCCTCTCAACAGCATCATGTTTGCAAGTGTTTGTCATAAGCAAAATATTAAATGAGTTTAGCTTCAGCTTTTCAGCAGAATCGGCCTTCATAGATGAAGAGCTTTAGTCAGTCTGAAGGCTGTGTTACAGTCTGTAAACTGATGTCAGTGTTTCCTCCTTCCTGTTGATGAGCTGATCTACCTTAACAGTCCTCGTCTCTTAACAGAAATATCCACAGTACACTCTGACAGTACAAGCAGCAGATCTGGCGGGAGAAGGGTTAACTGGACAAACAAAAGTCATCCTCACGGTGACGGACAGCAATGACAACGCTCCAGTCTTCACTCAGAGCTTAGTAAGTGTGAAGTAACTGGAAACGTCCTGTTTAACAGAGTGAAAAGGCAGCAGTTAAAGCAGAACACATTCAGTCTGTATCTAACTGCCTTACTAATGTTGCACTCACACATACTGACACAGCAAAAACCCACAATGGGTTTATGTTCATGACAAAATTACATTTACATACATACAAAATGATCTTCCAATAAATGGTTTTATTGAATCTAAATATTTCAAAACAAACCTCAAGGAAACTAACGATGCTCAGTGATGCTCAGATGTATTTAAAGTCTTTGCATGATAGCTTCTTCTCACTCTGGGTCACAGTTGCCATAAATTGTGAGTTGTGGCTTTTTTGTGCCAAAAGACACAAAAGAAATGATCTTGTTTGATCGACCCCAACGACTTTCATAGTGTGCCTTGTTTCTATAGAGAATGGTGAGTCTTTGACAGCACATGTAAAATGTGCAAATGCAGTTTAAAAACAATATTTCCAACACGTTTAGTTGCAGACTTGCATTAAGTAATGATCCTAATATAATGACACAGACTACAAAATGAGGCCGTTATTCTCTATTCCTAGTGAGGAGGCTTTAGATCTGTTTTCACTGCCGTGATTTCTGACTCATCCTTTATTTTCTCACAGTATAAGCCAACAGTTGATGAAAACAAAAAGGATGTTGAGATTGTTAGGATGATAGTAACAGATGAGGATGAACCACAAACTCCAGCCTGGAACGCAAAGTTCAAGATGTCTGTGAAGGTTCTCAGTCATCCAGGTCATCGTAGTCTAAGGAGCTTGGAAAGAAAAGCGTCTGGACTTCTTAAAGTTGCTTGAAGACGTTTCACCTCTCATCCGAGAAGCTTCTTCAGTTCTAAGGTCAAATGGCCGAGAGTCCCAGATTTAAACCCAGTGGGAGTATCCCCCCAAAGAGGGACAAAGGACCCCCTGGTGATCCTCTAATCACATGAGCCAAGGTGTGAAAGCGGGTGTGGGACCTAATCAGCCAGGGTTTCGGGTGAGCTCATTGTTAAACCTGGCCCCACCCTATCATGTGAATTCCTGAGGTCAGATGGCCCAGAATGTGAGTGGGCGTTAAGGCGTCTGGGAAGGGATCTCAAAACTGGATTATAGATGGCAGACAATTGGTGTCGTAAACCACCGCCTCTGTTCAAAGATGGTCGCTCACAGTGGACATAGATGGCCTCTTTCACTCCTCTTTCAAACCATCTGTCCTCTCTGTCCAAAATGTGAACATTGGCATCCTCGAAAGAGTGACCTTTATCCTTAAGATGCAGATGGACTGCTGAGTCTAGCGAGCCTAGACTGCGCTGTGCACATTGAAGAAAACGGCAACCTCAACATTGAAGTTTACCGGAAGCCCACACACACGGACCAGTACCTCCTCTTTGACTCCCATCACCCTCTGGAACACAAACTTGGAGTAATCAGGACCCTACACCACCGGGCAGAACATGTTCCCTCTAAGCCTGAAGGGAAAAAGAAGGAACACACACATGTAAAGGAAGGACTCAAAACATGCGGTTATCCCAACTGGGCGTTCATGAAGTCAGCAAAGATGCACAGAAAAGAAGATCAGACACCAGCGAGGGAGGATAAGAAAGACAGACGCAACAACGTTGTCATCCCCTATGTAGCTGGTGTATCAGAGAAACTCAGGAGAGTTTTCTCCAAGCACGACATCCCAGTGTACTTCAGACCCAGCAACACACTCAGACAGAAACTGGTTCACCCGAAAGACAAAACTCCAAAACACAGACTCAACAACGTGGTGTATGCTGTACAGTGCAGCGAGGAATGCCCAGACCTCTACATTGGAGAGACCAAACAGCCACTTCACAAGCGCATGGCACAACATAGAAGAGCCACCTCCACAGGACAAGACTCAGCAGTCCATCTGCATCTTAAGGTCAAAGGTCACTCTTTCGAGGATGCCAATGTTCACATTTTGGACAGAGAGGACAGATGGTTTGAAAGAGGAGTGAAAGAGGCCATCTATGTCCACTGTGAGCGACCATCTTTGAACAGAGGCGGTGGTTTACGACACCAATTGTCTGCCATCTATAATCCAGTTTTGAGATCCCTTCCCAGACGCCTTAACGCCCACTCACATTCTGGGCCATCTGACCTCAGGAATTCACATGATAGGGTGGGGCCAGGTTTAACAATGAGCTCACCCGAAACCCTGGCTGATTAGGTCCCACACCCGCTTTCACACCTTGGCTCATGTGATTAGAGGATCACCAGGGGGTCCTTTGTCCCTCTTTGGGGGGATACTCCCACTGGGTTTAAATCTGGGACTCTCGGCCATTTGACCTTAGAACTGAAGAAGCTTCTCGGATGAGAGGTGAAACGTCTTCAAGCAACTTTAAGAAGTCCAGACGCTTTTCTTTCCAAAGTTCAAGATCATCAGTGGTGATCCTGATGGACTTTTCACAGTAAAAACAGGAACTAACAAACAGGAAGGAATCCTTTCTACTGCAAAGGTAGGAAGAAGATCAGGAATTCTTGCATAATATTGGGAGATACTTATCATCTATGAATATTTGCGTCACGTGATGGCAGCATTTTTGTGATTTCTTGTAACCTCATAAAAATCTGTGCCAACACCCTTATGTGGGCTTTTTTATTCTTTTTTTTTCTGTCTTCCTTCCTACCAGGAGCTGGACTTTGAGAAGGCCAGCAAGCACACCCTGTTGGTTTCAGTGGAGAATCAGATTCCTTTTGCTGGTGTCTCTGTGGTCACTTCTACTGCCACAGTGGTGGTGAGTGTGAGAGATGTGAATGAAGCTCCAATATTTGACCCAAAGGAGAAGCTTGTGGTAAAACCAGAGGACCTTGCTGTGGATGAAGTTGTGGTGCAGTATACTGCTTCAGACCCAGACACTGCACGCAAGCAGACAGTCTCGTAAGTCGGGGGGTGGGAGAGACTTTCTACTGCTAAAGAAAATGTATCACTGACCTCATAAGTGCTGCAAAAATTCTATTTCTTTCTAAAAATTCACTTAAGTTTGGAGCTAAAACCCTAAGTCAGGTTTGTTTTTCCTAAGGAACTAAGGATTAAATTTGTGGATGAAACCCTAAATGGTTAAATCTCACAGATAAATGTCGAGTATTTAGATTCTTTCTTCTGTCTGATGGTCGAAATTCATTCACTGTCCTCATGTTTGGCAGATAAAATTACAGAATACTGTCTATGGCGATAAAACACTAAATAGCTGTCTACCATAGTAGTATATTAGGCCCTTAAAAGACCCAAATACAGTTAATTATACTGACATTGTCTTAATTTGTAATGTGAAAGTCTTAAAGCATTTTTTCAACCCTTAGTTGTAAAAAGCTCATGAGGTATTGTCACCACCCTACTGGATGGCGCCATGGACACCAAAGTTTGTGAATCTGATAACCCAAGAATGAGGCAACTTAGGACATTCAAATTCATACCATAGCTGCATCTACTAGGAGGCTGATGGATAGTACTAGTGGCCATCAGTATTTTTAAATGATGCAAGAACCCTGTAACAGTTAATGTGTTTAATTCTCGCACCGTGTATTTAGCCTAAGGAGAAAGCGGAGGATGTCCAAAATCAAATAACACATTGTGCCATATTGTGAAACATGCTAATTGTAATCATCCTGCCTGCACAGTATTGCCATCTTTTCTGTGACTGTCTTGTACAGGTACAAAATATTGACTGACCCTGCAGGCTGGCTGAACGTGGACAAGGACACAGGCCTTATTAAAGTGAGAGCGTCCATGGACAGAGAGGCTCCCTTCGTCACAAACAACAGATACACTGCAATCATTGGTGCATATGATAATGGTAGGTGGCAGTTAAGACTATTACAATTTATAACTTTTAATAAAATTCCCATTTCTGAAAAGTTATGGAAGAACACTTGTTAAATTGGATAAGTTGGGCTAGCCTGTATAATGTCCCGATAAAGTTGCAAAACAAGAAATTCTATATTGCACAGACTGATTACTGAATGATGGAGTGGAATCTTTTTTCAATATAAATTCCAGCACAAACGGCCTTTCCTGGGACATTCACAACTAATAACATTGCAACCCTTAATTTGAATCATTTAATAATTAGTAATTCAGTAATTAATTTGATCTCAGCCATTAGTTGTAGCCCTCAAATCTTTGTTTTAAAAACCAAGTGCCAGTTATAAGGATCAGAGGTCTAGAGGAAAGTCTGTGGGCATTACTATGAACTTGGGTTTCTTCAACAAAGTGAAATATTGTTGTAATAAATGTTATTCTCCTGATGTGTTTGTTCTGTTACCAGATGCAGTCACAGCTACAGGAACTGGTACCCTGATCATTCAGCTGGAAGATGTCAATGACAATGCTCCTGTCGTTGAGCCGCGTAACATTGAGGTGTCTTATTTCCCATCAGCTCAACAGCGGTTTTGTGTTGAACACGTCTAATGGTGCAGAATCTTTCTATGTAAAGTCAATGTATTTATAAGCACAATTTAATTTAAAAATGACTATCTAAAGATGGCGCCGAGTATGGCAGCCTCGTCGCGAGCTCCCCCAAGCAACAGCTGTTTTTTGTGTTTAATTTTACTTTTTCTTTATTTTTTCACGAGTAGCACATGTCTCCTTGTGTACGACCGACAAACCTTACTGGACATAAAAGATGGACTTTCTCATCACTTTCCGGAGTTCAAATTTTGCAACACGGACCCTCCGTTTGCAGACCCCCCATTCATCTCACCTGAGACGCCTTTGTTCTGGGCCCGTGGAGGCCGCAAACGCCGACGCAGAGGGAGAAGATCTGGCGTTCTGGTTCGACTGAGACGGCGCACTAACAGACCACCGTTACCCAGTTTATTACTGGCTAATGTGCAGTCTCTGGAGAACAAGCTGTGCGAGCTTTGGGCACGGATCTCATTCCAGCGAGAGATGCGGGACTGCTGCGTGATCTGCCTCACAGAAACCTGGCTATCGGACAAGGTACCGGACTCCGCAATACAACTACCGGGGTTCTCTGTGCACCGCGCGGACAGGTCACAGGAGCTTACTGGGAAAAGCAGAGGCGGTGGTGTATGTTTCATGATCAACAACAGCTGGTGTGATTATGCGAACGTGCACCCGGTCAAATCTTTCTGCTCACCGAACCTGGAGTACCTGATGATTAAGTGCCGGCCATTCTGGCTACCGAGGGAATTCACAGCAGTGATTATTACGGCGGTTTACATTCCCCCACAAGCCGACACTGACCGAGCACTCAGGGAACTGTACAGCGCGATCAGCAGTGAGGAAACCGCACACCCAGAGGCGGCGTTTATCACGACCGGGGACTTTAATAAGGGTAACCTGAAGAAAGTCTCACAAAAACTCCACCAACACATCCATTTCAGCACTCGTGGAGACCGGCTTCTTGACCACTGCTACACCTCTTTCCGGGATGCATACAAAGCCCTCCCCCGCGCCCCATTCGGCCAATCAGATCACCGCTCCATCCTGCTCCTGCCCGCCTACAGGCAGAAGCTGAAACAGGAAGCTCCAACCCTGAGGGCGGTGCACCGTTGGTCGGACCAATCGGAGTCTACGCTGCGGGACTGTTTTGATCACGCGGACTGGGAAATGTTTCACGTGGCTGCTAAAGACATTGATGAGTACACAGACTCAGTCTGCGGATTTATCAGAAAATGCGTGGAAGATGTCGTCCCATCCAGAACAGTTAAATCCTTCCCAAATCAAAAACCCTGGATTAACGGAGATGTTCGCACAGCACTGGCGGCACGGAGCACCGCTTTTGCCTCCGCGAACACATCGGACTACAAACACGCACATTACCAACTCCGGAAGACGATCAAAGCAGCCAAACGTGAGTACAGGGACAGGGTGGAGCAACAGTTTGACAACCCTCAGAGTATGTGGCAGGGACTAAACACGATCACAGACTTTAGAGGGAAAACCAGCACACCGCAGACCACGGCCTCTCTGTGTGAGGATCTAAACGTATTCTACGCTAGATTCGACACAGCGAACACCACGAGACCGGACAGTGTGCGCACCGCGGATGACGTCAGTGCGCACACTGTGTCTGAGGAGGATGTGCGGAAGTGCTTCAGGAGGGTGAACGCACGCAAAGCTACTGGTCCGGACGGGATTCCCGGCCGCGTCCTCAAGTCATGCGCGGCTCAGCTGGCTGGAGTGTTTACACACATCTTCAACCTTTCCCTCTCTCTGTCTGTAGTCCCAGCCTGCTTCAAAATGGCCACCATCGTCCCTGTACCCAAATCCTCCACCATCTCCTCATTGAACGACTGGCGACCCGTAGCCCTGACCCCCATCGTGAGCAAATGCTTCGAGAAGCTGGTCAGGGACTTCATCTGCTCTGCACTACCCGACTCACTGGACCCTCTACAGTTCGCATACCGCCACAACAGGTCCACTGATGATGCCATAGCCCTGACACTCCATGCTGCCCTGTCACACCTGGAGAAGAGAGACACGTATGTGAGAATGCTGTTTGTAGATTACAGCTCAGCATTCAACACCATCGTTCCCTCGAAGCTGGACAGGAAACTGCAGGATCTAGGACTGAGCAGCTCCCTCGGCAGCTGGATCCTTAACTTCCTGTCTGACAGACGCCAAGCGGTCAGACTGGGCAGCACCACCTCATCCCCCATCACACTGAACACTGGTGCTCCACAGGGGTGTGTACTGAGCCCTCTCCTGTACTCACTCTACACCTACGACTGCACGGCCACTAACAACTCCAACATCATTGTGAAGTTTGCGGACGACACTACAGTGGTGGGTCTTATTACCAACGGTGATGAGACGGCCTACAGGGAGGAGGTCAGCGCCCTGACCCACTGGTGTCAAGACAACCATCTCACCCTCAACGTCGCAAAGACAAAGGAGTTGATAGTGGACTTCCGGAGGTGCAGAGGAGTACACACCCCCATCACCATCAACAGCGCCGCTGTGGAGAGAGTGAGCAGCTTCCGCTTCCTTGGTGTACATCTGGCTGAGGATCTTACGTGGTCAGTACACATAAACAAAACAGTGAAGAAGGCGCAGCAGCGCCTCTTCTTTCTCAGGAGACTGAAAAGATTCGGCATGAGCCCCCGCATCCTCAGGACCTTCTATCGCTGTGCCATTGAGAGCATCCTCACTGGATGCATCACCACCTGGTACGGCAACAGCACCGCTCACAACCGCAAAGCTCTCCAGAGAGTAGTGCGGTGCTCTGAACGGATAATTGGAGGTGAGCTTCCCTCCCTCCAAGACATCTACAGGAAGCGGTGCCTGAGGAAAGCGGGGAGGATCATCAAGGACTCCAGTCACCCCAGCCATAAACTGTTCAGACTACTTCCATCAGGAAGGAGGTTCTGCAGCATCCGGTCCCGTACCAGCAGACTGAGAGACAGCTTTTTCCACCAGGCCATCAGACTGCTGAACACGTCATAGACACCTCACCCTCACTACTGGAACTTCAACATTATGCACTCCATACTGTATATAAATACCACTGTTTTGCACATACCAACCTCTGTATATTTTATATATCTTATTTTATTGTTTACTTTATTTCATTTGTAAAACATGTATATACATACTATATACACACTCAAACACACACACACGTAGAAAAACATATTTAGTATACACATTCAGTAATGTATATACCTTTACATATTGTACATATATTTATTACTTTTTAGATTAGCCATTTTTATATTTTGCTTGTTTTACATTATTGTATTTTGCACAACTCTGTTGCTTGTGAAGCTCGCACACAAGAATTTCACTCACATGTACTGTACCAGTGTACCTGCACATGTGATGTGACAATAAAAGTGATTTGATTTGATTTGATTTGATTAAAAATGATACAGGTTGACCAAAATGTTCAAATAAATGGAATAAAACAGAGCTTTAAGTTCTGTTAGAACTGTGTGAGGTTAAGAGGGTGCTAATCCGTTTAGGCTTAAAAACAAACAGAATTTTGAAGTCATTTCTAAAATGTTCTGGAAGCCAGTGAAAAAGAGCCAACACATGGGAAAAATGGTCTTGTTTACATGTGCCTGTCAGGAGTCGGGCTGCTGCATTTTAACAAGTAGTAGACGAGAGAGCAGAGCACGGCTGATTCCAAAATGCTCTGTTGCAGTAATCAAGCCTGGATGAAATAAAGGCATGAATTACTTTCTCAAACAGTAAAATATACTGACTTCAGGATGGGGTCAATTAAAAAGTGCAAGTCCAAGTGTGCAGTCATGTGATACAGCATATCAGCATAAAGAAAAGCTTCACTGTGACTTTATTTCCTCAGGTGTGCAACAAGGATCCAGCTCCTCAGCTGCTGGCAGTAACAGATGAAGATGGACCAGAATTTGGACCTCCCTACTCAGTGTCTTTACAGGGCATGTCAAAGACCAACTGGGCCGCTAGGATGAATGACTCCAGTATGTACACTGCTAATATGTGACAAGTACAAACTTACGCTGTCCAATAAGATGGCCAAAATATGTATTTTTCCTGCTAACACGTGATTTGCAAATGTCAGGATTGTTTAAGTCAGACATAATTCAGTGTTCATCACTGAACATTGAGATTAGAGTGATTGGTGCAACACGGCTTTAAAGAGGTGGTAACGCTTTGTGAAAGTGAGACAAAACAAATCCATGAACACAGAATTATAAAGTAAAATATCTGCTGTCTTGTTTATTTCAGGAACAGGCATCATCTTGAATTTGGCCGCTGAGCTGCCCAGTGGAGAGTACAGTGTTACACTGAGAGTGGGAGACAAACATGGCTTGGAGCAGGTCAGCATCATCACAGCTAAAGTGTGTGACTGCAGGGGCGCAGAACCGACATGCCCAGTTCCAGATTACCATGTTGCCGGTGCCCTGCCCCTTACCCTCGGAATACTTGGAGCCATCCTGCTGCTCGGTGAGTCACACATCTGTAGTCTCAGGACGGTGCATCTCTTTCCTTTCACAGCTAAGTAGGATTTCATTGGTTACTGTTTGTTAAACTTTGTGCTCTGTGTTCAGCGCTGTTGCTGCTAGTGCTGCTGTTTGCAAAACAGAGGAAAAAGGAGAAAAAGGAGCCACTCCTGCTGGATGATGGTGTCAGAGACAACATGTATTACTATGATGAAGAAGGAGGTGGAGAGGATGATCAGGTAAATGGACACTCATTCTGATTACACATTAATCAAAGACACACAACCAACCAACCAACCATTTTCTGTTTGAGATTAAATGTTTAAAAAGGCTGATCAAATTTGATGTAATATTTCAGTAATGTGACCCAGGCCCTTTAGTGATAGTGTCTACTCATACTCATAAAAGTATGAGTAGAAAACAGGCCTGATGCAGTGAGTGGATTGCAGAAGTACATCTGTCAAGAGATGTATTCTAAGACACTTCTTCAGCTGAGAGATCAGAGAGGAGAAACACACAGTTTTACTTGCATGCAAGGGCAGTCACAGAGCACTCGCATGAGAGTGAGGGCTCCGAGACTCGCGCTCTGCCATTGCCCTGGTCTTTATTTATGTACAACAGTAGGTGCGTTTGATCAAAACATTGGAATGTGGATGTGTGTGTGTGTGTGTGTGTGTGTGTGTGTGTGTGTGTGTGTGTGTGTGTGTGTGTGCGTGCGCGCGCGTGTGTGCGTGTTCCAGGAGAGGCTCCTCTAACTGGTACGAAGTCAAACTGCTTGTTAAGCTCTTATCTATCACTAGTAGGTACTGCTCCTTCCCTGCATGATAACGGTTCACAGTGAATTAAAACAACAGTCTGAGTCATAACGAGGTCATCATGCAGTATTCTATCATATGCAAACTTATATTATTAAAAGATTATACTGACTACTAAGTACAATTTTCTATTGACAACATCAAAAATATTCCATGTAATAAAGCATCATTAAATCACCTTCTTTCAGGACTATGACCTGAGTGTTCTCCACCGTGGTCTGGACAACCGGCCGGATGTGTTAAGGAATGAAGTGGTGCCAAACTTCATGCCTGCTCCTCAGTACCGGCCACGGCCTGCCAACCCCGAAGAGATCGGCAACTTCATTGAAGATGTGAGTGAGATTGTAAAGCTTCTTGTAACTTAATCAAATGTGACACTGAGGTGTCACATTTGATTAGAGCATCATGTGAGCATCATGTGATAACGTTGACCACAATATTACAGAAAAAAGGAATTTAATGTACTGCTCTGCTTAGATTCCAGAGTACCACGGGCTACCACAGCTTTGTAAGATCCTGAATGATGCAGGAATAAGAATGTAGCTGTGTAAACTTTAAATATCTGCTCAGATTATCAAGCCTTAAGACAAAAAGTCTAATGTTCACACATATGTTAGTATCATGGTCAAGGATATTTGGCATGCAGGCTACCAGCCTTCCGATTAGTAGTCAACTTGCTCTAAAGTCTTAGACATATTTAAACTGGCATTAACTTGGTTCCAGTCATGATGGGGGTATTTATTTATTTATTTAAGAGAAGAAAAAGAGGGGGTTGTTTAATTGACTTGGTCCCAGATAAGTGGTACAAGATGGATGGCTGGGTAACAGTACGTCATATTTGTTTTAATAACTGTAAAATTCATTATTCTGTTACGTTATTCTGCTCTATGTAAGGTAATTGAAATAAGTTGTGTAAAATTTCCTTTCCTCCAACAGAATCTGAAGGCTGCAGACAACGACCCAACAGCACCCCCTTATGACTCCCTGCTGGTGTTTGACTATGAGGGAGGTGGTTCTGATGCAGGAAGTCTCTCCTCTTTGAACTCTTCAAGCAGTGGAGACCAGAACTATGACTGCCTCAATGAATGGGCCCCTCGCTTCAAGAAACTGGCTGACATGTACGGAGGAGGAGATGATGACGATATGCTGTAATCATACCATATCGTATGGCTGCATGTTTAGCCTGGTCAAAGTCCAGACCTCTCCTTGAAGGAGTAGTAACAGATCTAACAGTTTATGATAATAACAGTGATAACTGGATGATTGTTTACAAGTGTTGCAGCCTCTGCACTGATAAGGGTAACCCCATGTCAGGTTTATATTATTGGATTGTCATTTATGCTTAGAAATATTTACTCATATATGCTTAGAGTTTTATAATCAATTGCATATTGATAGAGGTGTGATCCTTAGTAGTCTGCAAAGACTTTGTGTGCATTCCAGAGTGTTCTGGCATACACACTCAGATCCTAGGGTCATGGGAAGAGGTCGTATCTTTTCTTGCTGATATATGGTATAGCAAACACATCTATATCCATTTTAGTCTAAGTGCCTTTTGTTTAGATGAACTGCTGGACTTCCAGACCAGCAGGTTTAGGGAAGTCGTTTATGGGGTCACATCTTGAGCTCTGCTTGGTGTTCAATGCTTTTGCTGTGTAGTTAAATTGTCTCGTTCCAGCGGTGGGCCTGTGCTAGACAGACCCACCGCCCCACAGTGCCAACATTTGCACTATACAACCTTACAGTCTCATTAAAAATAATCGTCACTGGCTCATAGTAAAGCTAGTTTCCAGAAATATTACCAAATGTAGCCACAAGATGGCACTCATTTACAGGACAGCTGGAGCAATAAAGCTGCCTTTATGGGACAGAACCCTGCTAGGAGTTGCACAGAGTGATCACTTTCTCTTTAGTATATTAAATATATATTTTTGTATATTACACTGTTTAAGCACTACAGCATACGTTGTGTCTTGATTTCTACGTCAGATCCACCCCCTCGCTTGTCATGTCCTATAAAGACCAGGATGGTGATGATAAAAATGCTCAGCTTGAGGCTTCCCAACAGGACCTCACAAACAACAGCAGGACTAAAGTGGAGGTAGCAATAGCTAACTTAGTTACTGAGTGTGACTCACTGTCAGCACCTTGCACTGTCAGGCTCAAAATCAGACACATGATTTAACTTTAAAGTCAGTGCAAACATCAAATTACAATGAAAAACATCCCTTCAGATAGCAAAGACAAAATGACATAACATTACATAAATATGTACTTTTTATTTGTTTTGACACAGAAAAATAGGAAAACACAAATCTCAACGCATACTTGTCAAACCTTCCACACTTGATGGTGTACAGCATTTGTAAAAAGTGTTTTTATCATCATTGATAAAAGATCAATGATGGGAGAGAGAGATCACAACAGAATGATTGAGGTTGTCTGCAGCATTTTTTTGCTGAAAAAACCCTGCAAGATAAAATGAAGGTGGCCCGCTCTGCAGCTGTCACTATAGAAATGCTATTTCATGAGTCTTTGTGCTAGATGTTCTGTTGGTTTCCCTTTACATTCAGGTTCTGTTTCCTTTTATTTCCACCTACACATACAAGCATCCAAAAAATTCCCCTTGCTATGATCATGTGACATCAGGACCTTGATGTTGCATCTCTTTATTAAAATCCAACACCAGATCATTTCTGTTCACATTCTTCCTGAGCTCCATTTGAAAGCTTGACGATGTAAAGCAACTGGCCAACAATCCATAAGGAAAAACCTTCATCTTTGTGTCTTTCTGCCCGGAGCTAACACACTGTATGTTATAGAGCTCTTCTCCCTGACTTCAGCTCCATGTCGCTCTGTCTGTATTGTGCTGAAGTCTAGAGAGGACATGATGACTCCATGTTTTTGAAGGGGGACCTCAGAAAGCCAAGAATATCCCCCTGAGAGAAGAAGCTCCTGGTCTTAGCGACTAGGGGCTTTCTGGATCTCCACAAGCGGTTCTCGCCACTGTAACCAAGTCAGCTGTTCTGGAGTGGAAGAAAGAGGAGAGACGTGTGTTTAAGTTTGTGGCATCAATTTATTTACTTTTTATTTATTTTAACTGAAGACCAGAGATGAGCAGTAATATGTTACTATAATCCGATTACTTTTTTCAAATCAAGTAACAAATAACGTACTTGATTAGATTACTGCTACTTTCCGGTAAGTGCGCTGCCTTACTGCGTTACTAAACCGTTGTGATTTTGTTTGTGAGAGTGTCTCATGACAATAGCGTAAACGTGTGCAGATCAACAATGATATGGAGTGTGGGAGAGAGTACAGCCATGCTGTGTTTAAAACGTGGACGTACTTACATTACTTTAAGTTTTATTCTGTACAAAGTACACTGTACAGAATAAAATGTACACTTTGCGTGGGAAGAAAATTTCTTTCTATAGCGAAAAATTAAACTTCAAATCTGAGCAAGCACCGAGCACGCTGCCATGGGAATGTGACATTCACAGAGAAACCCACGGATCCCCCCACTGACATGACTGCTGTGGCACCGGGCAAACCTCCACCCGCCCCACCCCTGCTAAACAGGTGAACGTAGATTTAAGAGCGACAGGACTCAGTGCTGCTGAATCTTTGATTTTGTTAATTTCCTGCTGTGTTTTACTTGCATCTATTTGAAAGCGTGAGTATAAACACAAAACATTATTATATTTTATATGCTTGAATATGCAAAAAATAGGTTTAAATGTTAAACACATTTCTTGAAGTCAAAGACTGTTGCATATAATTACATTTTTTGCTTAATGCAATGTGTTTAAATTGAAAGATTTAAACAAATAAAACAATTTTTAGAAAGAGACTTTCCATTTGATTCAATTTTACATGATGGATTATGCAGAAAAAGTAGAATTGGGTTGAAAGGTCTATTGCTTTATTATGTATTCAGGTTGTGTATCATGTTTTTGAAAAGCAACTAAGTAACTAATTACGTTTGATAATAAGTAATCAGTAAATTAATGGGATTACTTTTTGGAGAAGTAATCAGTAATGGGTAACTAATTACTTTTTCAAATAACTTGACCAACACTGGTCCTAACACTGTAATAAGTTATCTAACCCAAAAGTCAAATTTATTCAAAATTTGACTAGCTGTGTAAATTATTTGTAAATCCACAAATAATCTGTTCCATTACCTTTGCTCTGTGCGTAACCCTGTTCTGTACATGCTCTACAGAGACGTCTGGCTTCTCCTGGGAGTCTACACTCCTTCCAGTGCAGTGCGGTGCAGAACCTGCCTGGTACTGCCTGCCACTCTGGTTTTCCCAGCAGACGAAACCCTTATTTTTAGACATTTTCCTGTGAGTCATGTATTTCATTTTGGGGAAGGTGTGGGCACCACCGTCTGCCACCTCCCAGCCATGTTCAGGCCACAGTGGTTCAGTCTGCGTAGCCTGGCTTGTGGTGGCTCTCTGCAGGCGCACAGAGATTCTCTGGGCTGAGCCCGTCATCAGGGTGATGGACTGAGTGTCGAGAGCTGGAACTGCTGGTGTGACAGCGGGGAACTCAAACACCTCGTCCTCATCTGGAAAAAAAACAAAAAACAGAGGACTGTGAACAAATTATTTATAGTGTCATGATACACCTCAGGTATTTGGGCTTGGCTGCAGCTGCTTAGGATCTAAGCATCAAATGTACAAGATAAAGGCATTCGTTTTTTTACTATAGTAGTGCCGACTCGGGTATGCTTTCTGCCTCTTAAAACCTCAGTGATTTTCCTGTGGTTTCAAATCTTACATGACTTCTGAAATCGCAATTCCAGGCAACTAACAACTCTTGCTACATTGTATCACGTCATCTTAACAAGAATAAATTTAACAAGTGTTAAGTTGTTGAATTTTGTTCAGATCATATATGATCTAAGCACGTACCATAGAAACATTAAATTATTTTGTTCTAATTATAAGTTACACTTTTGCAAAGGTAATAACCTCCCATTTTCACTTTTTTGAGTGTATGCAGTGTTTGCAGTAGCTAAAAATGACCTTGACAGGCTGCTGGGCAGTGAGCTGGAGAAACACTGCCCAGAGAGCCAGAGCCAATCAGCTTCCTACAGGCCAGAACCAGCAGCTCACGGCATTGTTTATGACAGTTAACACCACAGTCTGCAAAGCAAAAATAGAAGCATATAGTCAAATGTGTTCAAGTATCCATAGTATCCTGACATTTTGGCAGTTCTAATGTGAAGATCAACTTTCTTGCTTTGTTGTTGGAACAGCAGCTTCACAGGCAGCAACAACAAATTCTCACATCAGCCTAACTCATACCCTTCTCCTGATTTAGGCTCTACATCACATTTGAATGTCAAATTTCTTTCTCTCTGCAAATGTACGTCCACCTCAGAGGATCGTGCATAAATCAGGACTGTACAGGACTCACTACCCAAATACAATTTTGCATTTTAGACCAGCATAGTGTGTAATAACTGCTTTTTGTGTCCCACCTGTAGCCATTTCAGTACATAAACTTTGACATTTTTGACTACAGGAATGATAGTTAATGAAACACATTACCTTATGTGTGAATTTTACTTCAGGGCCAAATTAACTTATGATGCAACTGGACGCTAGACTCGCTGTAAATGTCTAAATCAAGCTTCACTACTCTGAGTTTTTGATTGTGCCACATTGTCTTTACAATCTTGATTTGATGTATGAGACGCCTCTAAAATTCTGGTTAAAGTTACAAAGAACTAGAGTGGCTGCCCTCACCATTAAAAAATAATCCCACAGGTTGGTTATGTAAGTCATTATTAACAATGACCTCAAACCATGCTTTTTTTACTTGTCTTGAAATCCTAAGGTTAGGCTGTGGTGCTAAGGTTGGATTTTTTTTAGCAATGATGATTTCAGAGGGGGCTAATTGTTATTTCTCTCTATTCATTTTTGTTTTAATCTTGGAAGACCTTCACAGAATAAACCAGCAAAATTATACCTTTGCATTTGTACCCCTGTTTGATGATCCCCCAGAGCTGTAAAAATAAAAAATAGACAGAAAATAGCATCAGGTCAAAACAAAGCGCAGCAAATTTTGAAAACAAACAGGACACAAGTACAACTGTTTGCACTATTTCCAGCAACTCTGTGCACATCTTTTGTGTCTGTGCTTAGGACTCGTGGTAGTATCATAACAGTATGTACCCAGGTATGTTTAGGCAACTGAGAACTATAGCAAGCAAAATGACAGACCCTGTGAAATAAAAAATAAAAAATTAAATGTGTCAGAATGGGTGGGACAGTGGTGAGCACTGTTGCCTCACAACAACAAGGTTCTTAGATTGAAGCATTCTGCGTGAAGTTTGCATTTTTTCCCAGCGCTTGTGTTTGTTTTCTTTAGCAGTATAGGAAAAACCTTCCACAGTCCAAAGACCTAACGTGACCACAGGCAGATAAGGTGCTGAAATTGTACAGATTTAAAGCTCTGTAGGAATTTCTGGTTAGATCTGGCTTATAAATGGACTTGCACTTATATTGCACCTCTTTCCTCTATTTGAGCATTTAAAGTACTTTCTACGTCTCATTCACCTAATCTCACACACACACACACACACACGCACACACATACACACACACACACAAACAAGGAATACATTTTTGGACTTTTAACTGTGTTTTTCTTTTAACTTACTTACATTAAGATATTATATTTCTGAAGTATGACGGAAGGAAAAAGTTACATTATTTCATATTTAAAAAAAATCCAATTTCATGCGATCAAATTTATGTCAAAAAGTTCATATTTCTTCCCTCCTATGTCATGTGTGAGTACTGTACTGTAAATGTCATATATATCAGATGACACTGATAACCTAATGCTAATTGCAATAACTATGCAGAGGTCTCTAGGCCTCCACTTTTATGGAGCATGTGAAGTTTGGGGCAGAGTGGACAAAGAAAAGTTTCTCAGCAGGTTCAACAGGTTGCTACAACACAGGCCGATGAAGTATTGCACTCACTCATCCAAACTGGCAAACATGTAACATACACCCTAAGACTGATCCTGCTTTTTACTCCTTTGCTATGATTTCATTTGATATTATGTAGCCTTGGAGACAGTTTGCATAGATTAGAATGTTAGATTGCTGTGATGTCATCAATGCCCGATGTTTTGTTTTAATGTCTTGTGATAGTTCTAAGTGCAGACAAAGTCAGAGTTCAAGTGAGTTTAGTACAATTTTGAACCAGTTTCTGACATGTGGTCAAAATCTTGGCCGACCTTTACCACACCACGTGCTGTGGGTGTGCGTAAATATCTAGGTGAGTAAAGTCTCCTTTACCTGTTAAATTCAATTTGTTTTGTCAGAGCAGGATAAGCTGGGTGAAGGAGGCTTTGGGACTGTCTTCTTTGGAAAACGCAGAGAAGACAATTTCCCAGTATGGCTTCTTATGTGTGCACTTTACAATTCTTCTAGTTCCTCCTGTTCTCTTTTTCTAAAACACATTTTCTCTGTAATGCAGGTGGTGATTAAGCATGTTGCTCAGTTTTTAGTCAGCTACCTACCAGTGGTAAGACATGTTTGTCTTTTTCTGTTGTTTTCCCCCAACGTGTACCTCAAACAGCCTAATGTTTGAACACTGACCTTGATGTTCTGTTTCTCAAGCTTCTTAATGGTAAAATGACCGAGATTCCCAAGGAGGTGGCATTGCTAATAAAAGTGGGGGCAGGACCAGAGGCTACGAGCAGCAATGTGACGCCCGCTTTAAACGACTGGTATGACTTGGAAGATGAACTCATTATGGTTTGTCTTCTAAGCCTGAAGGGAAAAAGAAGGAACACACACACGTAAAGGAAGCACTTAAAACATGCGGTTATCCTAACTGGGCGTTCATAAAGTCAGCAAAGACGCACAGAAAAGAAGATCAGACACCAGCGAGGGAGGATAAGAAAGACAGACGCAACAACGTTGTCATCCCCTATGTAGCCGGTGTATCAGAGAAACTCAGGAGGGTTTTCTCCAAGCACGACATCCCAGTGTACTTCAGACCCAGCAACACACTCAGACAGAAACTGGTTCACCCGAAAGACAAAACTCCTAAACACAAACTGAACAACGTGGTGTATGCTGTACAGTGCAGCGAGGAATGCCCAGACCTCTACATTGGAGAGACCAAACAGCCACTACACAAGCGCATGGCACAACATAGAAGAGCCACCTCCACAGGACAAGACTCAGCAGTCCATCTGCATCTTAAGGATAAAGGTCACTCTTTCGAGGATGCCAATGTTCACATTTTGGACAGAGAGGACAGATGGTTTGAAAGAGGAGTGAAAGAGGCCATCTATGTCCACTGTGAGCGACCATCTTTGAACAGAGGCGGTGGTTTACGACACCAACTGTCTGCCATCTATAATCCAGTTTTGAGATCCCTTCCCAGACGCCTTAATGCCCACTCACATCCTGGGCCATCTGACCTCAGGAATTCACATGACAAGGTGGGGCCAGGTTTCACAATGAGCACACCCGAAACCCTGGCTGATTAGGTCCCACACCCACTTTCACACCTTGGCTCGTGTGATTAGGTAGAGGATCATCAGGGGGTCCTTTGTCCCTCTTTGGGGGGATACTCCCTCTGGGTTTAAATCTGGGACTCTCGGCCATTTGACCTTAGAACTGAAGAAGCTTCTCGGATGAGAGGTGAAACATCTTCAAGCAACTTAAAGAAGTCCAGATGCTTTTCTTTCCAAGCTCCTTAGACTACGATGACCTGGATGACTGAGAACCTTCACATACAACTCATTATGGTCTTTGAAAGGCCAAAAAAACATAGACTTGGAAGCCTACCTGGCAAACAGAAGAACCTTTGTGCACGAGAGGGAGGTTAAGGTCAGCGAGTGGCAAGATAACATATATGGCAATCTTTAATGGATAATGTAAATCTGATTATTTGAACGTATTTTTCATTTGTCTGTCAGGTCATAATGAGACAGCTGGTACATGCAGCCGCTGAAATGCAATCCAAGGGTGTCTTCCATCGAGACATTAAGCCAGACAATATTGTGTTTGACACATCGCCTGATCATCCAGCATTTCTATGTGTCAAATTCATCGACTTTGGCATTGGAGTCCCTTTTAGAGCAGAAGCAGTCACACGAAGAAATGGTAGGTCGTCAGCCTCACTGTTTAAATGTCCTTGCCTGCCCACACGCTCAGTGTCCACATGAATTCCTTACCATGAATAATTACTCTCTGGATTTTAGGGACCAAATCACCCGCTGTAAACTGGCAGGACTTTAATGCCACCACAGCAGATTGCGTCACAGTTTTGCAGCTATAGTAACCTGGCAAGTAATCACTTGCCTTAAAAGTCTCGCCAGTCCCCTAGGGACACTTGTTGGTGGTATTTATTTGTTCATGTTACAGGCCTTGCTGTAGTGGGCGTGACCACAGATTACAATCCTGTAAAACAGGAGAGATAATGAACAGAGGAAATTTGTTCTTGTTCAGTTTCCCTTTCAGGTGAGGTGACTCTGGGTTGCTCTGACATATAATATGTGTATTTGTTTTCTGGGCTCTCTCTGGATTCCTCTGCGGCTGATACTTTGGTCTCAGATTCACTGTTTGATGCTGAGCTTGTGGTGATACTCTAAGCCAGTACTGTACTCTGGCTGTTTCAGAGTTTTCACAGTCACTGCTTTCAGGTGTCTCCATCCAGTCACATCTCCCAACACGATGACTTCTTTTCTTTTGGTTCCCTCTGTGTGGAAGTGGTCCCCCAGTGGTCAACAGGTAGGTCTTTCACGAGGTGTAGGAGATTTCTATGAAGTAAACACATTACGTCTCTGAACACATTTTGTAAATGGGACTGTCACTCACTTGTTGTTTGACGACATACACAGTTTGCTCCCAGTAAGGTCTCAATTTTCCAGGTCCTCCCCTCTCACTCATGTTACAGACTAGGACACTGTCTCACCAGGTTGGAGAGTGACTGTGTTCTGTGTGTGATGATCATAGTTCTTCTTAACCCTTGCACTAGAGTGCTGGCTGTTCTCAGCTGCAATACGATAAGCCTCTTCCATCCACAAAGCCCACTTTTTAGCATAGCTCTGAGGTGTTTCCGTCCCATCTCTGGCTAACAGGCCAAAAATTAAATCTACTAGGAGACGGGGGTGTCGACCATACAAGAGGTAGTGGGGTGAAAAGCCTGTTGCCTCATGCCTGGTGCAGTTGTATGCATGTACTATCTGAGGCAGATGCTCTTTCCAGCTGCTCTTTGCCTTCTCCTCCAGTGTCCTTAGCATTTGAAGAAATGTCCAATGAAATCGCTCAGCTGGGTTGCCATTTGGATGGCATGGTGTTGTCCTTGAGTGAGCAGCTCCACCCAGGTGTCGTAGGGTTGCTGATGTGTTTGACTGGTTTCTTTTGCTTAATGCAGGGGTGTTTTCTGGTCACATACGCCTCAATGACCCTCTTCATAAAAGGCCAGTAGAAATGGTCCCGTGCCAAGTGAATGACCCTCTCTGCTCTGCGTGACCCAAGTCATCGTGGAGATGTTTAAGCACTAGGAGATGATGTTGTGCTGGCAGCACAAGCTGCCTTCGCTGAGCCGCTGTCCGATGTTGCAGCTGATTTTATTACTGATTTTGTTTCTTTCAGTTTGATAAGTTAACTGATAGAGGGATCCTTCCTTTGGGATTTTACCAGGTCACTGTGACAGGCTGCAATGGTGACATGTTCACAGGTGTCTCTGGCTGGGCATGTTAGGCACAGGGCAGCGACATATGCAGCATCTTGTCTCTTTGCAGACTCACAACCCTCCCATGTAGCCTGAATGGCCTCTCTCGTCAGCTCTTCAGTACACTTTGTGAGGTAGGTGTCAATGTCAAGTGGAAACCGAGAGAATGAGTCTGCATCCATGTTCACCTTCCCCGGCCTGTATTTGACATCAAACCTGAAATCTGCCAGCTCACCTACCCAGCGGTGGCCTACTGCATTCAGCTTTGCAGTACTCATCACATATGTGAGGGGATTATTGTCTGTATAGACCAGGGGTCGCATGTGGCTCTTTCATCCTTATACTGTGGCTCCGCGTGGCTTGGGACAATACACTTCAATTTAATACTTATCATTTATTTTATTTGCGGTAGTTCCTTTTTTTTAAATTGTAGTTCTAAATTGGAAGATTATTGTGATCTTGAAATATTAACATAAAATTATATTTTATTATTTTTGTTGCTCAAAATAAGTGTCGCATAATGTGGAAGCCAGTGTACAATAGAACATTTAATGATGCCTGGGCAGATTCATTTGCATTTACTTCTGACGAGAGTGGCCTACCAGTATGCCTAATTTGTGGAGAGAGACTTGTAACCCAGTTCCTAAAATCATCTCAAATAAAAGAGAAGAAAAAGTAAAACATTTAATGTTCATTGTTTCGGTTCTTACTGTCCTTGTTTAATGAAAGTGAAACGAGATCAAAATATTTATTTAAACATAGAAGGGACACAGATTTATATATTTGTTCTGGGTAAACAAGGGTTAAGTTTTCTCAGAGGGTTGATGAGCTCTGATGAGAGCCTGTTGTTTTACTCCACTCCTCTCATGTCAGCCAATCGGTGAAGCTCTATGCAGCTCTTGTCCCTCCTTAGTATCAGCTCCCAAGTTTTCAGTCTCTTGCTTCTGCAGCCGAACAGAGCAGGTGGACTAAAACTTTGTTATCGAGGGCAGAGCGAAACCGGAAGGTTTACTGAGCTGTGGCTTCACGTAAACGCTGAGCATCCACTCGACGGCGGTCAGGTTTTTATATGGGACGAATCCAAAGACCAGGTCAGCGATTCCAGAACCCAGAGTGTTCCAGTGTTCACTGGATGGCGAGTCAACCCAAAGTCCTAGGAGACGATATACATACACACGCACACTCATTTGCACATTGATGGACTACAATCCTCTACTGTACAAGTAGTACGGTAGGATAGACACACACTCCTCATTGGACGAACTCTATTGCAATACACCCGTTTGTCATGGGCCCCACCGGTACCATTTGGTCTTAAAAAAGACTAATTCTTTTACTTGTGCTCAATTTTATTTTTATTCTATGTTTTGCTACTGTGGGGGATTTTTTTATACTTGAAGTTCCCGGTGCACCTAAACGCGTAGTGAGGGTGTGCTGGGAACGTCTAGCAGAGGCCCCAGTCTGCGAGATCTTCAACGCACACCTCCGGCAGAGCTTCGACAGCATTCCGAGGGAGACTGGGGACATTGAGTCTGAATGGACCATGTTCAGCATCTCCATCGCCGAAGCTACTGCATTGAGCTGCGGCCGCAAGGTGGTTGGTGCCTGCCGTGGTGGTAATCCCCGAACCAAATGGTGGACACCAGAGGTGAAGGGAGCCACCAGGCTGAAGAAGGAGTCCTATCGGGCTTGGTTAGCCTGTGGGACTCCGGAGGCAGCTGACAGGTATCGACAGGCCAAGCGGAATGCGGCTCGGGCAGTGGCTGAAGCAAAGACTCGGGTGTGGGAGGAGTTCGGAGACGCCATGGAAAAAGACTTTCGGACTGCCTCGAAGAGATTCTGGCAAACCGTCAGGCGTCTCAGGAGGGGAAAGCGGTGCTCTACCTGCACTGTGTATAGTGCTGGCGGAGCGCTGCTGACGTCGACTGAGAAAATTGTCAGGCGGTGGAAGGAATACTTCGAGGACCTCCTTAATCCCACTGACACGTCTTCCGAGGAGGAAGCAGAGTCTGGGGATGAGGGGAATGACCCGCCAATTTCCGGGGGCGAGGTCACTGAGGCAGTTAAACAACTCCTTGGTGGCAGAGCCCCTGGTGTTGATGAGGTCCGCCCCGAGTTCCTGAAGGCTCTGGACGTTGTAGGGCTGTCCTGGTTGACACGCCTCTGCAATGTTGCGTGGAGATCAGGGGCAGTACCCCTGGACTGGCAGACCGGGGTGGTGGTCCCCATCTTTAAGAAGGGAGACCGGAGGGTGTGTTCCAATTACAGGGGAATCACACTCCTCAGTCTCCCTGGGAAAGTCTATGCCAGGGTGCTGGAAAGGAGAGTTCGTCCGCTAGTAGAACCTCAGATACAGGAGGAACAATGCGGTTTTCGTCCTGGTCGCGGAACACTGGACCAGCTCTTTAGCCTCTCGAGGATACTTGAGGGTGCATGGGAGTTTGCCCAACCAGTCTACATGTGTTTTGTGGACTTGGAGAAGGCATTCGACCGTGTCCCTCGGGGTGTCCTGTGGGAGGTGTTGCGGGAGTATGGGGTGTCTGGCCCATTGCTACGGGCCATTCGATCCCTATACAACCGTTGCAAGAGTTTGGTTCGCATTGCCGGTAATAAGTCGGACTCGTTCCCGGTGGGTGATGGGCTCCGCCAGGGCTGCCCTTTGTCACCGGTTCTGTTCATAATTTTTATGGACAGGATTTCTAGGCGCAGCCAAGTGGCGGAGGGCTTTCACTTCGGTGGCCTCAGAATCTCATCTCTGCTTTTTGCGGATGATGTGGTTCTGTTGGCTTCATCGAGTGAAGGCCTCCAGCTCCCACTGGAACGGTTCGCAGCTGAGTGTGAAGCAGCGGGAATGAGGATCAGCACCTCCAAATCTGAGGCCATGGTTCTCAGCCGGAAAAGGGTGGAGTGCCCACTCCGGGTCGGGGATGAGTTTCTGCCCCAAGTGGAAGAGTTCAAGTATCTCGGGGTCTTGTTCGCGAGTGATGGGAGAAGGGAGCCGGAGATCGACAGACGGATTGGTGCTGCGGCTGCAGTGATGCGGACGCTGCACCGGTCCGTCGTGGTGAAGAGGGAGCTGAGTGTAAAAGCGAAGCTCTCAATTTACAGGTCGATCTACGTCCCTACCCTCACCTATGGCCACGAGCTGTGGGTAGTGACCGAAAGAACAAGATCGCGGATACAAGCGGCAGAAATGAGCTTCCTCCGAAGGGTGGCTGGCCTCTCCCTTAGAGATAGGGTGAGAAGTTCGGCCATCCGGGAGGGGCTCAGAGTAGAGCCGCTGCTCCTCCACATCGAAAGGAGTCAGTTGAGATGGTTCGGGCATCTGACAAGGATGCCTCCTCGGCGCCTCCTGGGTGAGGTGTTCCGGGCATGTCCCACCGGGAGGAGGCCCCGGGGCAGACCCAGGACACGCTGGAGAGATTATATCTCTCGGCTGGCCTGGGAACGCCTTGGTGTTCCCCCGGATGAGCTGGAGGAGGTGGCTGGGGAGAGGGAGGTCTGGGCTTCTCTGCTTAGGCTGCTGCCCCCGCGACCCGGCCCCGGATAAAGCGGATGAAGATGGATGGATGGATGGATGGAAGTTCTGTTAAAACCTGTTGTAATACTGTGTGGTTACAAAATTCTTTTAAAAGGCTTAACATCACTAAAATACTTTTAAGCCACACAACTGTGTTTGTCTGGTTTCTCTGCCATTCATACACCAGAGCTCTAAGAGTCGTTCTTAATCTTCTGATACGCATTGCCTTGGTTATTATCCATTGGTACTTTATATAACTCCACGTAAGTGCTACAGACTGGCTAACAATAAATGGTCAAATGTCGAAATAAAAACACAGCCTTTGCCTCACAGACGACAGCTTACAGTCCTGTGTAGATGAAAGTGACTTTGTAAGACCCCGATTTGCAGACGCAGGTTCAGGAGCAGAAGTCCCATTAACCAGGTCAAATAAATATTTATGCAGATATTTTGCAAATATTTATTTTTCATTGTTTAGTGCTTTTTCCAATTTATTTTAAAAATTCAGGTCAATTATGACATCATACTGTATGCCTATATGACATCATAAACTCCTCGTTTCATTGTTGGCATAAGCTCTTTTTGATTAATACATTCATTTAATGCACTGAATAATAGTAATAATAGGAACGAGACAGCTTGATATCGTATATGCATTCAGATTGATGTCATATAGGCATACAGTATGATGTCATGTCAGGCATACAGTATGATGTCATGTATTACATACAGCTTGATGTCTTATAAGGCATACAGTATGATGTCATGTCACGCATACAGTATGATGTCATGTCAGGCATACAGTATGATGTCATGTCAGGCATACAGTATGATGTCATCCTGTGTCCTCTGACGACCTGTTTGCTGCTGAAAGGCAGTGGGGAGAGGGGACACTTGGGCAGTGCATTTATCGCAGCATATAATGTGTTTCCTGGATACACTGTGCTTTTCTTAGCGCTCAGAGATTGATGGCTCTGTGTCAGAGCAGGGGCTGTGAATTTCAGAAGGATCAGACCTTAACTTAACACAAAAGTTATCAGTAGTTCTTTTCACCTTTTTACCCACAGCTACATCCACTTCTGTCGGGCCTAGGCTGCTCACTACGGCTGGGTATCATCACTGATTTCTGTAATCCATTCGATTCCAATTCACGAGGTCCTGATTCGATTCAATTTGATTTTGCCTCAGACAGTCAGAAATATTATAATTCTAATGATTTATCAGTACTGATACATGTGAGACTTCATCAGAGGTGTGAGCATCACAGCAGATGCCTTTGTGTCAAAGTAACTGAGAATAAAACACAGAAAAACATGAAGGACATTTTCCTGCCCTGTTTTTATAGCAGATAAACTTTAAAATATTCTGCAGTAGAACAAAAAGTGAAGAAAACCATGAATCAACATCTGACCATTACCTGATGCTGCTGAAGTGAAGCAGAGCAAAGTTATAGAGGTTTGATTAGAGACACAGCAAAAGTTTTGCAATTTGGCATCATTTTAAAAAGTTTCAATTTCTTCACTATAAAACAGCAGAAATGAGGCTTTCTTTTACAAGGTCATTTTCTGGTGGGGAAAAACAGTGACCAACAGCACTATATATGACTTGTGCATAATAAGCGAATGAATAACGCAGAAAACAGAGATTTGAGATGGGAAACTGTTCTTGAAGTACACTGAGAGAGAGAGAGAGAGAGAGCTGTGCAGGCGGTGGAAGCAAAACAGCAAAAGTCAGAGGGAGTTCATGATGATGTTTATCAAATGTGAAGCGTAGTTTGGATCTTCTTTTGCTGCTGCTTCAGTGAATTTTGGTTAGAGAGAGATAAAACCCGCAGCTCAGAATCTAGCGCAAAAAAGACGAAACCGCCGACGCCTCAGAGTCAGTGAGCTGTCGGCTTTCAGCCCCGACGGCGTGTCCGTGCCGTCAGGTGAGAAAGCCGAGAAACAGAAAGCTGATTGTGATGCTTCGGGTCCGCTCTGTGTTTACGTCTTTGTGTGAAGTCCGTGTACCTGCTCTCATTTACTGGTTGGTGGTTGTTGAAATATTTTTGAGAGCTTTAACCTGAGATTCTGACGTTTCTGGTAAAACACAGTTATATTTAACAGTCGATTTAGGATTTAATGAATCAATATCGCTTTATTCAAGCTACTCACCTCTCTATCCACCTGCACTTTCAAACGTATACACGAAGGACTACGGGAATATCTGGACCACGGCCAATTAGAGAGGTCCCGCCCCTGACTATCTCTGATTGGTTTAGACCACGATAGGGGCATAATGTGTGTCAGTTGTTGACCACACGGAGACTTTCAGAGTTGCGGAGACTTTTTTTTTTTTTTATGTACTGAACGGCTGGTCGCTGGTGCGACCTAGGATTTTATTAGTCGCACCATTGAGAAATTTGGCCGCAAATGTGACCAAATTGGTCAGACTCTAGAGCCCAGAGAGGGATCAGCTGCTGTCTGAACTGCAGACTTACACTTGGGTTTTGTATTTTTTGGCTTTTTCTCTGCTCTTTTTTGTCATTCTACAGGGTGGGCCATTTATATGGATACATCGTAATAACATGGGAATGGTTGGTGATATTAAAGTCCTCTTTGTGGCACATTAGTATATGTGAGGGGGCAAACTCCTCAAGATGGGTGGTGACCATGGTGGCCATTTAGAAGTCGGCCATCTTGGATACAACTTTTGTTTTTTCAATAGGAAGAGGGCCATGTGACACATCAAACTTATTGGTAATGTCACAAGAAAAACAATGGTGTGCTTGGTTTCAACGTAACTTTATTCTTTCATGAGTTATTTACAAGTTTCTCTTTGTTCACAGCCATTGACATGTCGAAGAGGTTAACACGTGAGGAGCGGATCGAAATTGTGTTGATATCTGGTGAACGCAGTAACCGGGTCATTGCAGCAGATTTCAATGCAAGACACCCTACGAGACCACCCATCTCCCATGCTACAGTTAGCAAACTGCTTGCTAAGTTTCGTGAAACTGGTTCAGTGTTGGATTTGCCAAAATGTGGATGCAAGAAAACTGTCACTAATGAAGAAACATCAGTGGCTGTCCTAGCTTCATTCAGCAAGAGCCCACAGCGTAGCACTCGCCGCATGTCACTGGAGAGTGGCATTAGTCGAACATCCCTTCGGCGGATATTAGCTACTCACAAATGGCACCCTTACAAACTCCAGCTACTGCAGCATCTCAACGAGGATGACCCAGATCGGCGCACAGAATTTGCAGAATGGGCAAAACAAAAATTGGAACAGGACCCTCAGTTCACGCAGAAGATTTTGTTCAGTGATGAGGCAAACTTTTATGTGAAGTTAACAAACAAAACCACCGCTATTGGTCTGACACTAACCCACATTGGATGGATCCCTCCAAGACTGTTGGAACAACAAAAGTGATGGTTTGGTGTGGTATATGGGGTACAACGATAGTGGGTCCATTCTTCATCAATGGAAACCTCAAGGCCACTGGATATTTGAAATTGCTACATGATGATGTGTTTCCCTCTTTATGCACTGAAGCTGGCACGTTCCCTGAGTTTTTCCAGCAAGATGGTGCACCACCACATTATGGGTGCCAGGTCCGAGCATTCCTAGATGAACAGTTTCCTGGAAAGTGGATTGGTCGTCGTGGGCCAGTTGAATGGCCCCCAAGGTCTCCCAATCTGACCCCCTTAGACTTTTATCTTTGGGGTCATCTGAAGGCAATTGTCTATGGTGTGAAGATACGAGATGTGCAGCACCTGAAACTACGGATACTGGATGCCTGTGCTGGCATTTCTCCTGCGGTGTTGCTATCAGTGTGTGAAGAGTGGGAGAAGAGGGTTGCATTGACAATCCAACACAATGGGCAGCACATTGAACACATTTTATAAGTGGTCAGAAACTTGTTAATAACTCATGAAAGAATAAAGTTACGTTGAAACCAAGCACACCATTGTTTTTCTTGTGACATTACCAATAAGTTTGATGTGTCACATGGCCCTCTTCCTATTGAAAAAACAAAAGTTGTATCCAAGATGGCCGACTTCTAAATGGCCACCATGGTCACCACCCATCTTGAGGAGTTTGCCCCCTCACATATACTAATGTGCCACAAAGAGGACTTTAATATCACCAACCATTCCCATTTTATTACGGTGTACCCATATAAATGGCACACCCTGTAGATTATAAATTCAAGAGGATTTGGATTTCTGTCGATTTCCTGCAGGATTACAACTTCCGAGAGTTTCCACGGTTTTATTTTGAATTATAACTTTGAGAGGATTTGGATTTCAACTGAATCCCTGGAGTGTTGAAGCTGCAAGGGATGCAAAACAGAGATAAGGGCCTCTTCAGGCCTGGATGTGCCCATTCTCTCCTCAATCTCTCTTCTCAAAAGATCAACATTAGCTAAAAGTGGGTTAATTAGATGAGTATTAAGTGATTTCATTATGTGATCATAGTATGTGAGCTGGCTTTTTTTTCCCCCTCCTGCTAAATTGCTTTAATAAAATATCCTGCATTCAAAAGGTTTAAATAGTGGACATTCATTTTTTAACTCTTTCTAAAACAGCAACAAGGCATAAAGCTGTGTATAAGTTTACACCTATATAAATATAACTTACACATTTAATTTACAGTTACAAGTTACAAAGTCACTTTCATCTACGCAGGACTGTAAGCTGTCGTCTGTGAGGCGTGAGTTGTGTTTGTTTGTAACACAGTTCATGGTGGAGAATAGCTGCTCACATACGTATGTGGATCTGAAGATCGACAGGACTCCAAATGCATATTTCTTCATGTTTATGTGTCGGGGATGGCATTCAATGTTTCAAACAAGGTTCTCAGTATCACTCCATTTGTGATTCTGAACAAGAGTGGCCTTCTGATGGGCAACATCTTCAAGATACTCTGTCAAGCCTTTGAATTTGGACACCCTCATATCTTTGTCAGCTATGTCAGCCAGCTCCAGCTCCAGATCAGGTTGACTTATACCTGAAAATCCAGTCACATTTAACAGGGATGGATCGATGGTCAGGGCTGTGACGGGGAAGGATAATGCGGGTTTTTCCTCTCTGAACTCGTGGAATTATTTCCCAAATAATTATGGTGTTTGCAGACTGCAAATGCTCTGAATTTATCACCTTGTGAGCTTGTTTGAACTCCCTTAAAGAGGGGAAGTGAAACAGTGTGCCTCTCTGTGAATCTCTGGCTAAAACTGTCAGTTTGCACTCAAACGCTAACACCTCCTCCAGCATGTGTAACGCTGTGCCTCCTCTCCCCTGCAGAGTTGTATTCAGCTTCTTCAGGTTCGCTGTAATGTCCACGAAGTGCAGCTTTTTCAGCCACTCTGGCTGTTCCAGCTCAGAAAAGGTGAGCCCTTTGCTGCTCATGAAAGTTTTCACCTCTCCCAGACATGCAGCAAAGCGTTTCAGCACCTCTCCTCTGGACACTCTGTTATACAGCAGGAGATCAGGGTAAATGCTCTCCACCTCATCCAGTAATGAACAGAACTGACTGGATTTAAACCTTTTGCCATTATTTTATTGATGATCTGAATGACAACATTTATGACCTCTGTGCATTCTGGAGGAAAGGTTTGCGCACACAATGCCTCTTGGTGCAGGATGCAGTGAAACGTCAGCAGCTTTCTATCCAGTGACTTCTGCAGCCAGGCCACAAAGCCCCTGTGCCCTCCAGTCATACTTGGTGCCCCATCAGTAGCTACTGACACTAGGTGGCTTGTTTTTATTTCTTTGACTCTTAAACAATCATCACAGCCTCACAGATGTCCTCCCCCGTGTCTGGCATTTTAGTGCTATCAGCTCACTCATTTCTTGCTGTGGTCAGCAGAGTTCACATATCGCTAAAACAGCGCTATGCTTGCATATGCAGACTTCATCCACTTCTTGAATTGATGTTTCCACAGATCAGCCTTCCAAATCACTTCCAAAAAGGCTTTTTTCCTCTCTTCTCCCTCTGGATATTTTTCAGCAAAGGCTGTGTTTTTATTTCGACATTTGACCTTTTATTGTTAGCCAGTCTCTCTCCACAAATTAGGCATACTGGTAGGCCACTCTCGTCAGAAGTAAATGCAAATGAATCTGCCCAGGCATCATTAAATGTTCTATTGTACACTGGCTTCCACGTTATGCGACACTTATTTTGAGCAACAAAAATAATAAAATATAATTTTATGTTAATATTTCAAGATCACAATAATCTTCCAATTTAGAACTACAATTTAAAAAAAAGGAACTACCGCAAATAAAATAAATGATAAGTATTAAATTGAAGTGTATTGTCCCAAGCCACGCGGAGCCACAGTATAAGGATGAAAGAGCCACATGCGACCCCTGGTCTATACAGACAATAATCCCCTCACATATGTGATGAGTACTGCAAAGCTGAATGCAGTAGGCCACTGCTGGGTAGGTGAGCTGGCAGATTTCAGGTTTGATGTCAAATACAGGCCGGGGAAGGTGAACATGGATGCAGACTCATTCTCTCGGTTTCCACTTGACATTGACACCTACCTCACAAAGTGTACTGAAGAGCTGACGAGAGAGGCCATTCAGGCTACATGGGAGGGTTGTGAGTCTGCAAAGAGACAAGATGCTGCATATGTCGCTGCCCTGTGCCTAACATGCCCAGCCAGAGACACCTGTGAACATGTCACCATTGCAGCCTGTCACAGTGACCTGGTAAAAACCCAAAGGAAGGATCCCTCTATCAGTTAACTTATCAAACTGAAAGAAACAAAATCAGTAATAAAATCAGCTGCAACATCGGACAGCGGCTCAGCGAAGGCAGCTTGTGCTGCCAGCACAACATCATCTCCTAGTGCTTAAACATCTCCACGATGACTTGGGTCACGCAGGGCAGAGAGGGTCATTCACTTGGCACGGGACCATTTCTACTGGCCTTTTATGAAGAGGGTCATTGAGGCGTATGTGACCAGAAAACACCCCTGCATTAAGCAAAAGAAACCAGTCAAACACATCAGCAACCCTACGACACCTGGGTGGAGCTGCTCACTCAAGGACAACACCATGCCATCCAAATGGCAACCCAGCTGAGCGATTTCATTGGACATTTCTTCAAATGCTAAGGACACTGGAGGAGAAGGCAAAGAGCAGCTGGAAAGAGCATCTGCCTCAGATAGTACATGCATACAACTGCACCAGGCATGAGGCAACAGGCTTTTCACCCCACTACCTCTTGTATGGTCGACACCCCCGTCTCCTAGTAGACTTAATTTTTGGCCTGTTAGCCAGAGATGGGACGGAAACACCTCAGAGCTATGCTAAAAAGTGGGCTTTGTGGATGGAAGAGGCTTATCGTATTGCAGCTGAGAACAGCCAGCACTCTAGTGCAAGGGTTAAGAAGAACTATGATCATCACACACAGAACACAGTCACTCTCCAACCTGGTGAGACAGTGTCCTAGTCTGTAACATGAGTGAGAGGGGAGGACCTGGAAAATTGAGACCTTACTGGGAGCAAACTGTGTATGTCGTCAAACAACAAGTGACTGACAGTCCCATTTACAAAATGTGTTCAGAGACGTAATGTGTTTGCTTCATAGAAATCTCCTACACCTCGTGAAAGACCTACCTGTTGACCACTGGGGGACCACTACCACGTAGAGGGAACCAAAAGAAAAGAAGTCATCGTGTTGGGAGATGTGACTGGATGGAGACACCTGAAAGCAGTGACTGTGAAAACTCTGAAACAGCCAGAGTACAGTACTGGCTTAGAGTATCACCACAAGCTCAGCATCAAACAGTGAATCTGAGACCAAAGTATCAGCCGCAGAGGAATCCAGAGAGAGCCCAGAAAACAAATACACATATTATATGTCAGAGCAACCCAGAGTCACCTCACCTGAAAGGGAAACTGAACAAGAACAAATTTCCTCTGTTCATTATCTCTCCTGTTTTACAGGATTGTAATCTGTGGTCACGCCCACTACAGCAAGGCCTGTAACATGAACAAATAAATACCACCAACAAGTGTCCCTAGGGGACTGGCGAGACTTTTAAGGCAAGTGATTACTTGCCAGGTTACCACAAAGACTACCTAAGCTCAGGTCAGTGGAGCCCTCTGGTGATGGATATATGCCAGTGGAACAGGAGGAGGCCTGAGAACAGACAGCAGGCTTAACTAGCAGGACAAAGTAGCATGTAGTACTTGAAGGAGTCATCACAGCCAATCAGTTCTCAGGAAAATGGAACATCACATAAATATTTCTCTTCTTTGATTTTCATCAATGTATTTCCTTTGATATATTTTCTGTCAGTACTTCTGCCTGATTAGAAGCTCATAGGCAGTTCCTGTCACTCTACAATAAAATAATGTAAAGGCTGCCCTCTCTGCCCTCCCACTAGCTGACCTAACTGACACAAGTAAACTGTGCTAAGATACCCTACATGGACTAAGGTTCTTGGCCACATACATATAGATTTGCTTGGCTGTAGAAATCCATGCCATGAAGCTCCCAGCGCACATTTTTGATGCTTCTGTCTGTGGCAGAGGAGGTTTGGAGCTCTGCAGAGCCTTGGTGACTTTTACTGACTATGCACCCCTACCCATTTATTATGAACAAACAGCACAACGGTTTTTGTGCTGGTGTTTTCTGTTTTAGAAACAGTGGCCACACAGGCCTACAGATGATCAATAACTATAAAACAAAAAATCTCTGAATGTCTCACTTACACTTCTCCAAGACAAGATGGCTGAGGCCAACCGGACTTTTGCTGTCCTTGCTTCTTTTGGAAGCTTTTTCCAGTCTTTCTGTGGCACAATCTTTGCATTTGGAGCTCTTCATTCGCCCATCTGACGTCCTGTCCTCTATCCTGAGGAACCAGGGATCAGTGTGGCGATCTGCAGTTTGTACAAAGATCACTTGGTTACTACTGAATCAAAACACCTGAAGTAAAAGCCCCAAATTAAGATGAATTTAACAGGTAAAGGAGACTTTACTCACCTAGATATTTACGCACACCCACAGCACGTGGTGTGGTAAAGGTCGGCCAAGATTTTCACCACATGTCAGAAACTGGTTCAAAATTGTACTAAACTCACTTGAACTCTGACTTTGTCTGCACTTAGAACTATCACAAGACATTAAAACAAAACATCGGGCATTGATGACATCACAGCAATCTAACATTCTAATCTATGCAAACTGTCTCCAAGGCTACATAATATCAAATGAAATCATAGCAAAGGAGTAAAAAGCAGGATCAGTCTTAGGGTGTATGTTACATGTTTGCCAGTTTGGATGAGTGAGTGCAATACTTCATCGGCCTGTGTTGTAGCAACCTGTTGAACCTGCTGAGAAACTTTTCTTTGTCCACTCTGCCCCAAACTTCACATGCTCCATAAAAGTCGAGGCCTAGAGACCTCTGCATAGTTATTGCAATTAGCATTAGGTTATCAGTGTCATCTGATATATATGACATTTACAGTACAGTACTCACACATGACATAGGAGGGAAGAAATATGAACTTTTTGACATAAAGTTGATCACATGAAATTGGATTTTTTTAAAATATGAAACTTTTTCCTTCCGTCATACTTCAGAAATACAATATCTTAAGTTTTGAACATTTGAAAACATTTAAGTTTGCTGGTTGTATTTATAAGGTCCTACATGGACGTGCTCCACAATCATTGGTCAGTCATGTTAAAATCCATTATCAGTGGAAAACAAACCTGATCCTCTACTAGAGGCGATTGTGCAATACCTTTTAGACATAACACTCAGCAAACAGTTATTATCAGTTAAAGGTAGTGAGATTTGGAGTGATACATGACACATGACGGAATAAGACACGCAGACTTAACATGACGAACCGACGAGGAACACGCACACTGTAAATACATACAGAGGGAAAAGGGGACTGGAGATGAGACATGGACATAACTAAGCACAAACAGAACATGATGGCTGGGGGGGGGGGGGGGGGGGGGGGGGGAAGCACACGTGATAGAAGGAATGGGTCACAAGGGCAAAACATGTAAACGAGAGGAGGAGACGGGAGAAAAAGACATTACTGAAATACATGAAGGGCCAGGGCTGGGACAGCCAACCAGTCAGAGACAAAGAGCCACATTTTTTACTGTGTCACCGCAAAGAGCCACATCATACACCTGGGCACACATGAACATCAGCCATCCATTCCTCTTTCCTGAGTTCAGTTTAGGGTATTGAACCCAGGACCCTAACCCTATCAGGCCGGGGTCTTTGTGTGGAGTTTGCATGTTCTCTCCGGCTTCCTCCCACAGTCTAAAGACATGCAGTTAGTGGGGGTCTTCTCACCTTGTTCGCATTAACACAGAGATGCATTGAAGATCACCTTGTGGTTAGTGCCTTCTATTCGATGTACAGACTGAATAATAACACAGGAGGGGGACACAGCTGAGCCTAATGAATCTGACGAGACTGAGCTGAAAGACGAGCTGGATCATTCAAGTACTGTACATGATGTGGGTAGATGCTGTACATTTATGGGCTGCAGGAGAGGCACAGATTAGGGTATTTGTGCAGACGAGGTTGTTTGGGGTGCCTGCGTGTTTGCCTGCTGGGCCTGAGCGAGCCTCTCATATCTGTGGCCCGGCGGTCTCTTCTCTTGCTGAGGATCTTAACGTAGTTGGCTGGGACGAGCCTGTGGTCTCACCGTCCACACTGGCCAGGAGCCAGCCACGCACACGGGGCTGTAGCTCTAAACACGAGGGAGAGGAAAACACTGTGATAGATGTAAACATGGGGCACGCTCACACAAAAGAAGAGCCCTCATCTGTTAGTTGTAAGATAAGGAAAACAAAAATAGAAGGTTTTGGGTCAAAGCACTCAGAATCAAATGTCCCGCAGCCAGTAAAAAGCTCATCACCTTTAGGAGCGAGGTTGAGCATCTCTCCAGCTCGCATAGAAAGCTCCTCCTGAGAAGCAGCTGTCAAGTCATATTCTCCTCTGGCCACCACGTGGTCGTCCTCCTCGCTCGCCCAGTTAGTGTCTAAACCAAGCAAGGAAACTGAATGAAAGACATTCATAATTTTAACTGGTCTTAACCAAAAACAAGTCCTTCTGCTTTTCCTTACACTTGTAAAGTAACTAATGGCATATGGAGCTATGGTACCCAATTTATTTGCCACAGAGTTACACAAAGGCACATATGATGTCATACAAGCAGACTCATCTTTACACGTGTACTGCAGCCCTGAACATTACCAGGTTCAGATTCTATTATCAAACTTTACAACAGCAGCCTTAATTACTTTTAATTCAAAACAATTAGCACCTGCAGCCACTGTCCTGTGTTGAGTACACCTCTCAAAACAACAAAATGTACTCATGTGAATATGTAAGTGCTTGCTGTTCCATCTCTTCCACCTGCTGCACAAACCTGCTGGGGGGGACGTCTTCAAGGTGAGGTGTGTGTCTGTATACTCCCAGGCTGTAGCCACCACAGATGGAGCTCCCATAGAGGCTGTAAGAGGGGAGAAGGAGCTGTTGGATGGACGGTAGGACTGCTGGACCTGACGAGGGGGCACCGGGGGCGCCATCCTGGGCAGGACAGAAGAGCCAGCAGGGGTGGAGGAGCCTGTAGCTAATCCCAAATCTGTAGATCTGTTTGGTGACAACATAAAGATAGAATATCAGTAAAATCCACCCATAATTCATTGCAACATTAATTGAGCAAAGCATTAGTTCAGAATCGTCATGGAGTCAAGCTAAACCACAAACTGAATGAACAGCTCATAGAGTGGCTCTCTTCCACAGCGTGTCCTTTGTCCTTTCTCCCTCCCCTCAACCCCAACCAGTACTCAGAGGCTGCCCCTCCCTATACCTGGTTCTGCTGGAAGTTTCTTCCAGTTAAAATGGTGTTTTTCCTTCCCACAGTCACCAAGTGCTCACTCAAAAGGTTTTTTTTTGATCATTTTGTTTTCTCTGTATTACAATAGGGCCTCCACCTTGCAGTATAAAGTGTCTTGAGGTGACTGTTGTTGTGATTAACGCTATATAAATAAACTGAAATTGAATTGAGTCAACACTTCCTCCTGCCTCATCTCCAGCTCTGCTACTCTTCATCTGTACAGACTGTGGAAAATACACAATAAATTCACCATCAACCAGCAGCTAGTGGCAACTTTTAGCATGGGATGTTTTCTGACATGAGCTGACATTATGAACCAGTCAACACACCTTAAATATCATTATCACAGCTCTGATTGTTCAGCTTCTCCAATCTGATGACCATATTCTCTTAACCGTAAAAAGATATGTTGATATGTCCAAAAAAGATAAAGATGTGTCCAGATTTAATTCCATTTCCTCACTTAAAGCGGAAAAAAGTGTCAGGGTGGGGGGACTGATTGAACTGCATTTATTCAGATGTATGTGCATTAATGTGAGCATGCGTGGAGTCCTGAGGTTGGCTGGTAGGGTGGACTTCATGTCCATAGCCAACCCGTTCTCACTCCCAAATCGTAACATTTTACGCTAGGTGACAAATCGTCAACATATTACGTTTTCGGGCACCCAAGGCGTTCCTACGTCACGACATCGGAAAACTGCGGACACATGAGAACCGTTTGGACTCAATCTACACATCTTCGCTTTTTCCCTTAAAATCGCTTTAGAAAACACTATTTCACCTCATTAAAGTGCTGGTTAAGGTTAGGAATAAGGTTATGGTTAGGTTTAGCGATAAGGTTAGGTTTAGGCTTAGGTATACGATTATGGTTAGGTTTAGGCATAAGGTTATGGTTAGGTTTAGGGATAAGGTTAGGTTTAGGCGTAGGGATGCGGTTATGGTTAAGGTTAGGAATAAGGTTATGGTTAGGCATAAGGTTATGGTTAAGGTTAGGCATAAGGTTATGGTTAGGCTTAGTGATAAGGTTAAGTTTAGGGCTGCAGTACAGGGCTGGAAACCGCCGCGTACCATAACAACGTGGAAGGTCACCTTTCGCGTTCCTCAGGAACGCCGCAGGACGTGACAAAACGTCGGGATGTTACGCCTCGGGAGTGAGAACGGGCTCCCATAGCCCAAGTCACCATCAAGTGTGGGATCTACCAAGGAGATGCTCTGTCCCTGCTGCTGTTCTGCATAGGCCTGAACCCCCTCAGTGAGATCATTAACAAGACTGGCTACGGATACCGACTATGGAATGGAGCAGGTGTCAGCCACCTCCTCTACATGGATGACATCAAGCTGTATGCCAAGAGTGAAGGAGACATTGATTCACTGATCCACACCACCAGGATATACAGCAATGACATCAGAATGTCATTCGGGCTGGAGAAGTGTAGTCGGATGGTAACAAAGAGAGGGAAGGTAGTCAGAACTGAGGGGATCGAGCTACCAGAAGGTAACATTGCAGACATAGAGGACAGTTACAAGTACCTGGGGATCCTGCAGGCGAATGGGAACCATGAAGAGGCCGCTAGGAGAGCTGCAACCACCAAGTACCTGCAGAGGGTCAGGCAAGTACTGACCCTCTGCAGGGGGGTCAGGCTTTGTTAACTGTGGCCTTGTCAACAAAGCGTTGCCCGGTAGGGTTAGCCAAAACGAAACAAGCCCAGCCCTACTTCAGCGATTCTTTCCATAGAGTGGTCCTATATGATGCCATTGGTCTGCCACTGTTTTCCCAACCGGGATTGGATCTTTGTTTTGTGACTTTCCTTGCTGTTCGCGACTTCTGTCGCCAGTGTTGCAAGGTGGGAGAGTTGCATCATTTCTCTCATAGTATAGGTCCCATTCATTTTGAGCATAGAAATATCAAAGGGCACATAGCTGAAGCATTTCCAAGATTTGCATCGGCATTAAAATTCCACCATATGTGAAAATGAAAAAAAAAAAGGTTTCACACATTAACGTTCCGAGCCCCGCCCCCAACCACCACTACACCACATAAATAAGCAAGAAGAAGAAAGGCTTTAATGTACGTAGACCATTAAAATAATATAAAACAGGACTCTTTCCAGCCAAGATTGTGTAATACACATGTCACTTTTAGTCCGGTATGATTTCAATTATTGTTTCAAAGAAAATGTCAGTTCTCTCTGAATAAAGACTTGGAGACACTGGCCTCAGTTTAGTTCTGACGGGGTTAAGAATGATTGGAGAAATAGTCTTCTCTATAATATCCAGTGCTAAGTGTAGACCTAGATCCAGTTCAATAGGCCCTGTCAACAGAATAACCCTGCTTCAACTGACCATCATAATTTTCTTTAGAGTGACATAGTCTAATTGGTCAAACTCTGAATTTCCTCCTCTGTGTCCTTCCTTCTCTGCTGGCTTGCTGTTCTCCCCATGGCCATCTCTTTGAACCTTTCAGTTCAGTTGAAGGGAACAAAAGCAAACAAATCACATCGTCCTTTCAGGGATTTTGGCTTGTTCACTGCCTTTCATGACTTCTTTAGGCAACTCTATGCCTCTGCTCATTCAGGGTTTCTAAGAGAGTCAATGGTTCCTTACATCCTGGTTTGACAAGTCAGGAGGATAGACACTAATCTCCTTAATCTGGCCTTTCTCCTGTGTGCAGCCACAGGGAGAGAGGGACCACAGAGAGTAATCCTGTCAGAGAAACAATAGGATTAAAGGCCCAACACTGTGAGTGACAATTGGATATCCACCGACTGTTCTGCAAAGCAGGAGCACTGGCCACTCTTTATTCATTGTTACTTTATTTTTGTTTGGCAGGTCTAAGAAGGATGGGGTAATGTAGGGGTTGGGATGGAAGTGAGGATTTTTCTTTGATGGGGCGTTGGAGTTCTGACAGGTCTGTAGTCCCTGAAGCACCAGGAGCCATGGGATGACTGACAGGTGAGAGATAAAAGCGAGGAGGGTGTGAGATGTGTATATATGCATCGAGCCTCTGGAAATACGCCAGCAGTTTAAGCAGTGATTCTCAGACAGACCACCTGGGAGGCGAGTGCTGACACAGGTTTTACTACATACATTTTTTTATTAGTTGCTTCTGCTTTCATTGTTATGGACTCGGAAAAAATGGTGGTGGTGCAGGAAGTGGTCAGAAGAGTTATTATAGTTTTTTCTAACTAATTTTATTTCATCAGTGCCTGATCAGGCATGTTTTTTTTTAACAAACAAAAACTACAAAAACGAAAGATATTTCCTCTCTATTTGTATTTTATTTTACTTAGTTCACAAAATCATTTCAGTTAGTTTTTTATTTGTATTTTAGTTAACTAACATTTAGTTTTATTTGTTAGTGTTGTTTTAGTCAGCTATAATAACCTTGTTAGTTAGCAAAGGTTTTTCTATGTTTGCATGTTCTGCCTCTGATTGTGCATTTGAATAAGAAAAAAAATAAAGAAAAATATAGAACCAATGTGCAAATAAAAACACTATAATGTTGCTTGTTGCACTTTTTAACTGCTGTGATCAACATGGGACTTTCGCCTCATTGACACCAGAGGGCCCCATCGGCACAGGTATGTCCTTAGCAGGATCCTTCACAGTGAGAGACCCCTCTGTGGTCAGGTCAGAGATAAAACGCTGCTCACAGACCTTGATAATTGAAACACTGAGGAGCTGTCAATAACCTGGGACAGCAGAAACTTAGGTGCGGCTTTTGGCTTCAGAATTGAGGGAGACTAGTCTCTCATCCAGTGAAAACTGGTTCCATTTAGCTCCACTGGACTTGGCCAAGAAAACAGCAGCTGACTCCTCACATCTCCTTGTATTACAGTCACGGTTTTCTTAATGGAGGTAAACTACAGGTTAGAGGATGGTGGCATTTCATGAGTGACAGGTGCCTGCAGTGGTTACTCTGTGTTTGTTTAGGCTAGATGGAGCTCCTAGTTGTTACTGTGGAAATTCTGACTGAAGGTTTATTCTTAGAGGTCAGGGTTAATCAAATGGTAACCTAGGGGCCTGAGAAACTCAGGGGTGCCTGACAGAGACATTCTGAGTGACTAGCACTTTGTTCCTGATTAAAATACCCACCAAGACCACTGTTTCATATTTCAAAGCATCCTAATATTTTATTCTTTCTCCTTAAAAGCCTTTAACTTTTTTCTGAATAATCATACGCAGTCTGATGTTGCCAGATTGTCTATGACTGATAAAACAATATTTTTTTTTAATCCAAGCCCTCCTCAACGACAAGAAGAGGGCCTTCAGCACGGACAATAGAGAGGAGGTGAGAACGGTTCACTAGAGTTGGATGTCTCGAGACCGGTCCACTTTTACATGGTCTTGGTCTTGTCTTGGTCTCGACAGACTTTGGTCTTGGTCTTGTCTTGGTCTCAGATCCGTCGGTCTTGTCTTGGTCTCGCTGTCTCGGTCTTGCTGTCTCGGTCTTGCTGTCTCATATCAACATAGTGGTCGGGAAATTTGGAGTCAACAGTATCCATGACACACAGCGTAACGTTCGATAATGTGTCATGCGCAAAAGCTTTAGCTCTAAGAGCCGTGCTTAGAGAGTGCTTTGTAGTGAGTCAGAAGAGTCGACTCCGATTGAGCGAGAGCCGGCTCCTCACTTAATTTCCTTTTGCTGCTCAGCTCTCACACAGTGGCACACAGTGGGTCAGCTATGCTCAAATCCCTCCATATTGTGGCATATTATTATTTCGCCTTTCGCACCCTTCAAACACAACTAAATGCAACCCGTTAGATTGAGCAGGTCAGTAAGTTACAGAAATGTGAGCGACTTCGTCTGTCATAAAATATGCGTTATACATATTATACAATATGCGGAATACCTCAACCTTCACCAGGCACCTGGAGCGCAAACACCCTGAAAGGTAAGCTAGCCAGTAGCCATCTATCCATTTTTGCAACCGTCTCTGCAGACTTAACTTGTGAAGATTGTAACTAACGTTACATGCTAAGTACAGGTAGCTAGCACTAGCAGTGGCTATCAGCTACTTAAACAGTTTTCACTAACTTTAGATATTTTGGCAAATTCATTGAGCAGAAATATATCAAAACCATTTCAGTGAGCACTTTAAGGGCTGGTATGGTGTGGTTTGTTATCGACTTTAATGGGCATATTTATGTGGTTGCTGACTCGTAAGGAAGGATGGGCGTTTCAAGAGTGCCCCATAACATTGCTAGGCTAACAGCGGCATTCTCGACAGTGAAGCCCAGAGCAGAGCGGTCTATGGCTCTGGTCCAGATAGCACGGATGGCAAAACTGAGTCCTAAAGTTCTAAAATCGAACTTATGGATCTTTGACTATGACTATCTTTGACTGATTCGACAAAATGATCATGTTTGATGTGGCATCACGGTTTAGGTGTTTTCTACTATGTTGTCCTACTAAACCAGTCCAGTGTGTAGGGGCTATTGCAGCATGTCATTATTAGACTCAGTTATTTTGTATTGGTGTAACTTCAGACTTTATTGAGTAGTTCATTTCTTGTCAATACAGCTGTGTCTGATAGCTGACTGGCATGAGGAGGCTTAATGCAATATGCAAAGTTAATGCACAGACATTTTTTTTTTTTTGTAGATTTCATTTAACTGTTTTTCTGTTCTTGTTATTTAAGGTCTTGCAACCCTGAACACTCCAGTATTTTCATTATTACTAGATGTGCCTAATGATCTATAAATGTGTCACACTGGATTGGATTTGGTTATTTTGCATGCAAAGACCTGCCCTCATTGTTAGGTTTAAAATTACTGTGCTTGTAAGATACAGTAGTTTGTTTTGGTTGAATAGGAACAGATGTCTTACAGATTCCTATTTCCCTGTTTTGTAGGTACTTGGAGTACAAAGCAGGATCTACAAAATCAGTGATAGCAGTCAATCCCACACAGCCTCAATTATCATTGTTTGCTCCAAGCATCCACTTATTTTCCCCAAATTCACCCAGGCAACAGGCCATCACCCAGTCCATCCTCAAGGACCTTATAGTTGGATGCTCTCCCCTTGTTTATCGTTGAGAATCCACATTTTAGACACTTCCTGAATGTCCTGAATAGCAAATACACTCCTGTGTCTAGGACCACCTTGACAGAGAAGCTGATACGTCACCTTGTCACTAAAGTGAAGGGTGACATAATCAAAGCCCTGGAAATCCAGCCAAATGTAGCAATAACAACAGACCTCTGGTCTGACTGGAGGCTTTGGTCTTTTCTGGGAGTTACCGCTCATGTTGCCTGCAAGAACAAGGACTCTTACAGTTTACAGTCATTTTTGCTTGACTGTAGGCGTTTCACAGGGAAGAACGAATCGCCTCAGCATTTGACAACATAGTTGAGGAGTATGGCATTGGCCATAAAATAAGCTACATTCTGACGGATAATGCATCGAATATGAAGCGGGCCTTTAAAGCCAGGATGGCAGACGTAGAGCACCCTGAAGGTGACAGCAGTGATGACCTCGATGATGAAACAATGCGGGAGGATGCAGAAGATTCTGATCCATGGTCAACGGGTGAACGTCTTTCTTGCTTCGCCCACTCGCTGCAACTCGTAATCAGTGATGGGAAGAAATAGGTAAAGGCAATAGCTAGAGCCATTGCCAAAGCCAGCACGTTTACAACCCTGCTGCACAGCAGTAGTAACCACAAAGACTTGTTTTAGGCAGACTTTGGCTCCAATAAGTCCATCCCAGCAGCAAACAACACCCGCTGGAATAGCACCTGCAGACAGTTAAAGGCTCTGATCACACTTGACCACAGGGCCATCACTGAAATGTGCAGCGATACAGAGAAATTAGTGTTTTCAACCCGAGAGTGGGCTCAGCTGAAAGACCTTTGTGCTTTGCTTGAGCCTTTTTCTGAGGCAACAGACCTTACAGAAGGTGATCATCAGGTGACTATTAGCATGGTGGTCCCCACTGTTCTGGACTTGAAGAATCATCTTATAAAGATGGAAGTGCAATGCCCCAGGTCGTAACTATAGTCAGGGCACTGAAAAGATCCTTTGAGAAACGGTTCTCTGGAATTTTCAGGCAGATTTGCATGGACGAAAAGGATCCAGAAGAGCCGTTTAGCCATCGGATCTACTTCCTTGCCACCATGCTCGACCCCCAGTTTGGACTGACCTGGGTAGATTTAGATGTCCAAAATGGTGAAACCGGAACAGCACTGAAGAGGTTCAGAGATGACCTTAAAAAGTGATTAATAGGTGGCTGTATGATAATAATTATTTATTGTTATTGTTGTTGTTGCACTTATTATCACTGTTTTATAGCATCATTAGAATCATGTCTTTGTGTCCCATATGGAAAAGAAATAGAAAAAACTTATATACAGACTTGCATAAGATGTGGCCTACTTCATATAGTGAATCATATAAGGCTTATATGATTTACTCATGAAAGTGGCCACTTTCTCATTACTTTCATATATTGTTTTAGTAAGTATCCAAAACATACAAGTTTCATTTATATAATTTTTCAAGGGATCTTATATCTGTTTTCACTCTTGTATGCTTTTCATACAGGTTTCACGCAAGACAGATACAAACTTTATAAGATTTATATATATCTTTTCCATATGGGGTGTGTGTGTGTGTGTGTGCATCCTTTTCCAGACCTTTTGATCACAGAGGTAGATGGAGATGCACCTGCAGCACCAACAGAAGAAGACACAGAATTATCACCCTTCTTTCACGCTACAAGGCATTTAGGTTGCAACGCAGCACAAGCCAGGACTCGAGCACTGATGCACAAATAAGCAAGTACCTAGACAGCATAAGTGACTGTGACTGTGATGCACTCACCTTTTGGTCAAAAACAAAGAGCGTTTCCCCAGTCTACACAGTGTTGCCTTGAAGGTCCTCTCTGTCCCTGCCTTTTCTGCCCCAGTTGAGAGGGTTTTTAGTAGAGGAGGCATTCTAATGAGACCCCACCGCGCACGGCTAGGCTATAAGATGTTTCAATCTTTAGTTTCCTTGAAGTGCAATCAATCACTGTTTTAAAATGTGAACTGTTTTCTCTCCCTCCTCTCTGAAAATATGCTGTTTGTTCATTATATATCTGTTCATAATGTCTGTGTTCTATTGTTCCTGCCCTACTGAACAACAGGCTTGATTTCATTGGCAGTGTGTTGTAATCACATGCCACTGAAGACATCAAGATGTCAGAATCTTTTAAGCACTTGTTCTTATTCTTATTAATGCACAAGTTGTATTGGTATGTAATATTTGTAGTTTGCATCTGATTCATGTGAGGTGTGCGCATGTCTTTATATTGTTTGATTACAGAATTTTACTTAAAATGGTGTTGTTTGACTAAATAAATGTGACCACTGACTTTTAAATAACATCTGCAAATCACTTTGTGTTGACAGGCCTAATCCATTTCAGGGAAGTTGATATCATACAGTGTAATTTGGCTAGTACTACTGCAATGGGACATGCTGCAATTTCAAGTTTATAATCTTCAGTTTGATGTTATACTTTATATATTGATAAAAGTATAACTGAAAATAGTTACATATTTCCCATTCTTTAGACAGTTGTTGGAGGTGTTCGCTGTTTTGTCAGATGACTTTGGGGCCAGTCAGTACCGTCATGTCAGTCCTCAACAGCACACAAAAGTTAAAGTCTTTTTAATCTCGACTTGGTCTCGATACCCTCTGGTCTTGGTCTCGGTTTAGGCGGTCTTGACTACAAGTCTACGGTTCAGGCGTTATGGAGGGGCAAGCTCACAGAGGCTAAGGACAACTACAGGAGAAAGCTGGAGTGGAAACTCGAGCAGAACAGCATGAGTGAGGTGTGGAGTGGCATAAATGACTGGATTCAGGCCACCCGACAGCAGAGGAGCAGAGGGCAGTGAGGACAGAGCCAACAAATTTAATTTGCTCTTCAGATTCAACGCTGCAGTTAATGCTCACTGTTAATGCTTACATGGAGTCAGCCTGTGATCCACAGCCATGCCACTCCCTCTCTCCACACTGCACCATGGGCTCCTGTGAAAGTCCTGACACCCCTCCCCCACCTATCACTTTCGTTCATGACCAGGTTCAGAGACAAATGAGGAGACTCCTCAAAGGCAAGGCTGCTGGAGCAGACGGGGTGAGTCCCCGTGTCCTCAAGGCCTGTGCCCCCCAGCTGTGTGCAGTCTTTCATAAACTGTTGATGATGAGTCTGCAGGGGGTCCCAGTGCTGTGGAAGATCAGCAACACAAGGTCACCACAAGGGACCATCCTCTCCCCTTTCCTCTTCACCCTCTACACCACAGACACCTACCATCTTCAGAAGTTTTCTGATGACTCTGTGGTGGTAGGATGCATCAGTTGATGCGATGAGAGCGTTTACAAGGCTGTGGTGCGAGCAGCATCTTCTGCATCTTCTGGACTGGGTTAAAAACACTGCTGCACAGAAAGGTCCAGAGCCGTCTTTATGTTGTGAGGCGGCTAAGGTCTTTTAATATCTCTCAGATAATGCTCAGGATTTTCTATGAGCCTGTTGTGGCCAGTGCCATCCTCTATGCTGTTGCATGCTGGGACAGCAGGTTGAGGGTCGAAGATGCCAACAGACTCAATACACTAATCTGCAAGGCTGGTAATGTTGTGGTTGTGCTGGACAGCACCTCCCACCCACTCCATGACATGTTGGCCAGTCACAGGAGCACACTCAGTGAGACACTGAGATTACCCAAAGGCACCACTGAACCACACAGGAAATCACTCCTGTCTGTGGATATGTCACTGCACAATTCATCCCTCTAATACACAGTACAAACTGCAGTAGTTATACACAGTTAATATCTGCACATTCGCTACAGAGAAATAACAAAGTTTTACAGTTTGATAAGAGAGCCGCCTCAATTTCAACCATACAGATTTAATTTGTGTTATATACTGGGATATTTATAACTGTGCTATTTGTATATATTATAGAGATTTTGTTATATTTTCTAACTTTGTAATATGTTGTATTATTTAATTTAGTTTAGTCAGTTACTGTCCTTACTGTCTTGGAGCAACTGTGACCACATAATTTCCTCAGGCATTAATAAAGGATTCTGATTGTGATGATTGTGATATTTGTAGGTACGATCGTTACAGAGTAAATCTGGTTAAAGGAATGTGAGATCTTCAGCTGTGTGGGATAAAAAGCCCACAGAGCTGTTGTGAAGACGCAGTTAGCCTATATTAGCACGTAGATGGCTGGTGGAAACAGCTGTGCTCTGAGGGGTAAATATAATCTAAACCATGGAAAATAACAATGTGTGTGTGAGCCTTTGTGACATGAGCAGCGAGCATAGCTGACACTCTTCATGGTGCTGACACCATCAGCACCTCCAAAAGCTTACTCTGTATATAAAATAGCATAGTTCATTAGTAGGCCTCAGAGATATTGGTAAGGTTCTGACAGCATCTCTTTTCATTATCAATATGAAAACTGACACTGTTGGGTTTATTAAAGTACAAAACCCTGCTGGAACAAAAGACCAACAACTGCACGACAAAACAAGACAAGAGTGCACTCTCTGTGTTTTCTGGCTCGCGAGGGGAGTCAGCCAAAGTCGAGGAAAAGATCCCCTCACCTGAACTCGGCCAACTTCGACTGACTCCCTCGTTACTGCCTTTTTTATTGTCATACATGATTATGCAATTACAAATACACGTGACAGTCTTAAGCAGGCATATCTGAACACCATCAGTGTGTGTGTGTGTGTGTGTGTGTGTGTGTGTGTGTGTGTGTGTGTAAATGGTAAATGGTAAATGGACTGGTTCTTATATAGCGCTTTTCTACTCATCTGAGCACTCAAAGCGCTTTACACAACTTGTGCATTCACCCATTCACACCACATTCGCACAAGCACATTGTTCTAAGTGCTTTCTAAGTAACATTCACACACATTCATACTCCGATGGATGCATCGGAGAGCAATTTGGGGTTAGTATCTTGCCCAAGGATATTTGGCATGCAGACTAGGGGAAGCCAGGAATCGAACCACCAACCTTCCGATCAGTAGATGACCTGCTCTACCGCCTGAGCTACAGCCACACACACACAGGAAGTGTGTGTGGGGCACTTCCTGTCACCATTTATGGCGTGACCCTTTAACAAGTGTGAGCGTCTTGCTGAACTTTAAAAACAGGAACTTGTAGCTGGCTGTACTCGCAGTGGAAAATAGCAAAGCTGAAAATAAATCTTCTAATTGGCTAGAAGATTCATGGTGCGCAATGACAACCATAGCTGTGTCCCAAAACATCGGCTGCATCCTCCTGAGGCCGCATTTGAAGGCTGATTACGTCACAGCCAGGCGACGAAGGCTGTCCCAATTCGTCGACTCCTTCAAATGCGGCCGACAAATGCGTCCTTCATTTCCCCGAATTTGAAGGATGGGTCGGGTGTGTCCTTCGTGGCCCACCATATCCCAGAATTCATAGCGCGGCCCAGACAATTTCAGTTTCCAACAATGGCGGCCGCTACTAAGTTTTAAAATTACTCTTGTTAATCTTTCTGGGTCACAAAATAAATGTTTAACATATTTTCAGGCGAGAATGTAGCTCGGTTTATCAAGACATCACATATTTGCAAAAGTGCTCCGACGTTTTTGGAGACGTCTGTTACCCACCAGCTCGATAGCTAGCCGGTGGGTTCAATGGTCACTCGAGCCGGCGAGAGCAGCAGACTCCCGGCTTCATCGTTTTCAGAATCCCGCTGTCTTTCGCTACTCAGGTTAAATATGATATATACATCACTCGGATAACTTAAAAATGTAATTGTTTGACTTTTTTCTGAACACGACACACACTGAGACACAGACCTGCAAAACCCAGGGATCAGAGGGACAGAGAGGGCGAGAGACATGATGGGCTGGGAGAGAACACACATGGCAGACAGGGGAGACGAGGAGGGAAGCGTGGACACAACTAAAGGAGACAAGACACACAGCTGGCGAGCAAACACGACATAACATATAAACTCAACGACATATAAATAAAGAATCAAAAATCACAAAGTAAACTCAAAAGCTGGGTGAAAGACCCACAACTATGACACATGAGGCATGTCCACGTAACATAACTGCATTTATACACAAACAAATCACACACAATTTAATAGAATATAAAGGAAAAACGCCTCCACCTGTAAAACCAGTCCTGTTTTGGGGTTGCCTCATTGTTGCCCCTCTATTGCACCTGCTGGTAATTTCATTATTATCAGAGCGGCTGAAACTGATGAACAAACCTCCAAGTATGCCAGAGGTTTAAGCGACTTGATGCTGTACTTAAAACTGTTCCTTTAATTGACCAGTGTATAAGGAGTGGGTTGCTTTGAACATGTTCAAAACGGCACTGTACGTCTATTTGAATCTACATTTCTGTTGTAGCCACAGGGTTCCACATGTTGCTCTTGTACATCTATCCATCTAGATCTACATTTCAAATCTACTGCCTTTATAATAGGAAGACTAGAATTATCATGTCATGAAATCAAATTAAATTGAACCTTTTCCAGTTATTTATTTTTTGCATTTAATCTCCATTTATGGGTGATTTTTGTTTCAGGCAGAATACTAGTCCTAGTAATAACAATAGTGATATTTTTTGTGACCCAGAAAAGATATGTTGTTGTTGACACTGTCCCCGTTCAATTCAGTCTTATTTATACAGCACCAAATCACAGCAAAAGTCTCCTCCTGGCCTGTATGATTAATTCAACTGTCAGAAGTCCCTGGGTGTCACGCCTCCTGCATGTAATGTCTGCACACACCCTGGTTATGGCTCTTACGGCCCTGGTATATTATTTATTGGACAGCATATGTTCTAATATATGCCATTAAGGCACAGACTCTCAGCAGACACCTTGCCATATGTGTGCTGACACACAAGCACAACTCACACATCGTTTTTTGTTTTTTGTAACAGTCCATCTCTATTTCTGTCTTGTTTAACCAGCTCGGGAGGTGTACACACAAAATGCCAATTAAAAAAAGAAACTGTTTATTTTAATTAAAAAGAAAGCAAAAGATGAATTCAAACAGACCATGGGCTGTGTAGGTCAGTACACTCAGCAGTGTAGATGAGTGCACAAATGAAATGCAATGTTGTTTGCATACCCAAGCCAAAAACCAAGAAGGGCATCTCAGGGAGGAGAGGCACATGACAGACGAGCTCTGAGGGCTTTTATCTGTTATATAATATAATTATATTATATATTTCTAATATAAATATTTATATAAACAGGCTGGAAGGGAAACCACGTGGAGTGGGTCATCACCAGTGTTGGGAAGGTTACTTTTAAAATGCATTCCTCTACAGATTACCGAATACATGCCCCAAAATGTATTTTGTAACGTATTCCGTTACGTTACTCAATGAGAGTAACGTATTCTGAATACTTTGGATTACTTAATATATTATTATGCTTTTTACAACTACATGAATGTACTATTGCTGTGTGATTTATTACTATTACGGGAGGTAAAGGGACCTCTGGCTAATACGTCGGGTTCCGTGTCGGGCTCGTAGCTGAAAACTAGCTTTACTTTGTTGTCTGGGTCAACTTTGCTAGCGAGAGACAAGCTGTGTCCCAAAACATCGGCTGCATCCTCCGGAGGACGCATTTGAAGGCTGATTACGTCACAGCCAGGTGACGAAGGCTGTCCCAATTCGTCGACTCCTTCAAATGCGGCCGACAAATGCGCCCTTCATTTCCCCGAATTTGAAGGATGGGTCGGGTGTGTCCTTCGTGGCCCACCGTATCCCAGAATTCATAGCGCGGCCCAGCCAAACTCCAGCTTCCGGCAATGGCGGCCGCTACTAAGTTTTAAAATTACTCTTATTAATCTTTCTGGGTCACAAAATAAACTTTACACAGCTACATTCTTGCCTGAAAATATGTTCAAACTTCAAATATCTGCTCAGTTTATCAAGACATCGCATATTTGCAAAAGTGCTTCGACGTTTTCGGAGACGTCTGTTACCCACCAGCTCGATAGCTGACCGAGAGCTAGCTATCGAGCATGTATTCGAGGGTCACTGAAGCCGCCGAGAATTGCACAACTCCCAGCACATCATTTTCAGATCACCGCGGACTTTCGCTACTCAGGTTAAACGTAATATATAAGTCACTTAGACAACCTAAAAATGTTATTGTTTGGCTTTTTTCAGTGTTTTATTTGTTCGTGAGTAAATCGGTTTGGCTGAGATTAAAGTTATTAGATTAGATTAGATAAAATAAACTTTATTAATCCCCCAGGGTGGGTTCCTCCTTGGTTTTCACACAGCTGAATAAACGTCAAACAGAAAACTGATTAAACAGAAGTGTAAGATGGTAGAGAATTTACGCCAGTGTCCTGTTATATTTTAGATAGCAAGGGGCAGACGGCCGAGTTTATTAAACTCCACCGACACAGCGGTGACACAAATCTGAAGGCTAGACCGTCCCATTTCACAGCCTCGCACTTCCGGCCTTCTCGGTCTTCGAAGGACCCGGCCCACGTAGACCGCGAAGGCCGGTCCTCCGAAGGATGCAGCCGACGTTTTGGGACACAGCTACAGAGAGAGGCGTTGAAAGGCTGCTCCAACGGAACTTATTGTTTCGGAGGAAAACACGAACACAGTGTACAGTCGAGTCTTAATAGCTTACTTACAGCTGGGCTCGTCAGGCACTCTTCTTGGCTGCAGTGGTTATTATTATTATATTTACATGCTTCCAGCTCCCGTTTTTGCTCGATGACAACTCGTACTTTTCCTTTTTCTCCCTCCTCGCGCTCACAGACACATAACGTGTATGGCAGTCTATTCTCCCTGCAGCACGGACTACACTGCCCATGAGGCTACATTCTTTAGAGCTATGCCTGTAGCATTCTGCCTATTAGCTTAGCACAACAACAACAAAAAGGCGCTCTCTCACCCAGGAAACACAGAGAGAGAGAGAGCGCGTCACCCTGTAACCATGGCAACCGTAACACTGCCGCCTGGAACAACAGATCGTAGCTGTCAAACAAAACCCAAACAGTCCTGACCCGCCACAATATGAAACAGGAAAATACCGCCGTGTAATCCATTTATTTCAACAAAGTAACTGTATTCTAAATACCACCTTTTTAAACGGTAACTGTAACGGAATACAGTTACTCATATTTTGTATTTTAAATACGTAACGGCGGTACATGTATTCCGTTACTCCCCAACACTGGTCATCACAAATGTCTAATCGCACATCTCTGCTGACTTTTTTTTTTCTATAGCAGAAAACACCTTAGCTCAGTCAACCATAGGCTCCTTAAGGACATGAAGATTTTTTTTAAATTATGAGGCAGCCTCTGTGTCATTTTTGGCAAGTTAGCAAATGTAATAATAATTACTTTTATACCGTATTTTCCGCACTATAAGGCGTACTTAAAATCCTTTAATTTTCTCAAAAATCGACAGTGCGCCTTATAATCCGGTGCACCTTATGTATGAATTCTGGTTGTGCTTACTGACCTCAACCAATTTTACGTCGTACACGGTGCTCAGAAATCTGTCAAAAATGTTTTAGTACAACTTTGGTAAGCTACGAAGCTGCACCGCTTGATGGATTGTCGGAGCATTATCCCTGAGAGTTAAAAACTGTCTAAATTCTTTCATCTTTAATAAAATGATCAGCGTTGCTGCTTTAACAGGCATAACAATTAAGTTTAACATCCAGGCATCCATGAAAACAGAATTTATTAAATTTAACGGAGTTGGAAGTTAGCAGGAAATTAGCTCGCTAGCTTCCACCTAAACATGATATAGCATGTTCTGACTGAGAGATTTCTGAAACATTCAAACGTACAGCTCTGCTATCACTTCCAACATAAATGAAGACAGAAAACTAAACAGCAGTGACGTTTGTAGGGTTACTGAAGTTGGGCTAGCTGGTATATAATGCTGTGCTACGTGATTGCTAGCGATACAGCTATGTTAGCATAACATAAACACAGTGAACCTGGAGGCAGGATGCTAATCCATCCACAATACGAGGTTAGTCATTAATATACTGCAACAACATAACTGACTGTTTTGTTTTGCTTATTGCGTTTTATTATCCGATGCGCCTTATGTACGAAAACTGAACCGGTCATCGACCAAAAAAATACGGTAGTATAATTCTGCTATGGATCTGGTGCTCAGAGCTTGTCCTTACATGATGGATTCTTCTCTTTGCTCCTCTTCCTTCTCGGGTTTCTTCTGCATGAGGTACTCACTAAGTCAGTCAGTTGTATCCATCCTTCTGCCGTACTCAGATGTTTGTTGTATAGTCCTGCACAGCGGACTGTACAACTGACACTCTGACACTCACTAGTCCTCGGCCTCCTTCCATTTGCTTAGCGTACAATCTCAGGATGCTGGATTTGGCTTGAAGTCCTCCATCCTTCCTTGTCTTGATGTCACTGGCTGCTATCTTCTTCTTTGGCTTCATAGATAATTGGCAAACCTTCTGGAGGAAACCTGGTCTTGTTAGGAGAGACGGCATCCATCCCACGTTGGATGGAGCAGCTCTCATTTCTAGAAATATGGACCAATTTATTAAACCCCCCAAAATATGACTATCCAGAGTTGGGACCAGGAAGCAGAGTTGCAGTCTTACACGCCTCTCTGCAGCTTCTCTCCTCCTGCTACCCCCCCAAAAACCCATCTCCATTGAGACTGTGTCAGCTCCCAAACAGACAAAAAACAAACTAAAAACCAGCAATAAACAATTTAAACGTAAAAAAATCACAAAGAAAGAACAATACAGTATCCACATCTGAACCAAAGAGTAAAACAGTGAAATGTGGATTATTAAATATTAGGTCTCTCTCCTCCAAGTCTCTGTTAGTACATGACTTAATAATTGATCAACAAATCGATTTACTCTGCCTTACAGAAACCTGGTTGCAGCAGGATGATTATGTTAGTTTAAATGAATCAACACCCCCGAGTCATTCTAACTACCAGAAACCTCGAAGCACAGGCCGAGGGGGCGGTGTGGCAGCAATTTTTCACACCAGCTTATTAATTAACGAAAGACCAAGACAGACTTTTAATTCATTTGAAAGCCTGATGCTTAGCCTTGTCCACCCCAGCTGTAAAACTCAGAAACCAGTCTTACTTGTTATCATCTATCGTCCACCTGGGCCTTACACAGAGTTTCTCTCTGATTTCTCAGACTTTTTATCTGATTTAGTGCTCAGCTCAGATAAAATAATTATTGTGGGTGATTTTAACATCCATGTAGATGCTAAAAATGACAGCCTCAACATGGCATTTAATCTGTTATTAGACTCAATTGGCTTCACTCAAAATGTAAAAGAACCCACCCACCACTTTAATCACACTCTAGATCTTGTTTTAACATATGGCATAGAAACTGAACATTTAACAGTGTTTCCTGAAAACCCTCTGCTGTCTGATCATTTCCTGATAACATTTACATTTACAATAATTGATTACACAGCAGTGGAGAGTAGACTTTATCAAAGTAGATGTCTTTCTGAAAGTGCTGTAACTAAGTTTAAGAATATAATCCACCCACTGTTATCATCTTCAATGCCCTGTACCAACATAGAGCAGATTCACTGCAACTCCTGTCAGTCAAGGACCCATGACTGACAGGTGCCCTAGAAAACAGTCAAACAATCAATTAGTCTGATTCTGTGATTTTACTTTTTAAATTACCCTATCACCATAAATTAATGCTTGCTTCACAAGGTACTTATACCTCACCCTTACTTTTTGGTTTGCACCAGGTGCAAATGTGGCGGTGTGAAAGAGGAAAACCGATAAAGGTAACTAAATTGTACTGACCACGCCACCTAGAAGAGCTAACCCTATGAAATATTACAATAACCAGTGCAAAAGATTTAACAGTTACAAAGGCATGAAGGTTCATTATTAACAAAGCAGAGGTGTGGCCAATCAAGTTAATAAAAAAAGTTTATTAAACAACTGCAAATCCTACAGAGCTGCAGAAACAACACTGGCAAACTAAGTGGCAGGAATTGTAATACCAAACCTTTAATTAAAACACTTTATTACCAAACATTGCTTAAAAGAACAAGATTCACTGCCACTATGATGCTCTAGTTAAAATAGCAGTTAAACAAAATAGTTATTTAATGTAGCTAAAGACCGCCCACCTGTGAAGGCAACCTACAGGGAGGAGTGCCCAAGGGTGCCACCACCACTCACCTGTGATGTCTCACTGCAGTCCTCACAGCCACTCTCACTGCAGCTTAAAGGGTGCTTTATACTTGTTTCCCAGTGTTTACACTCACATGCATAAGAAGGAATCCCACCAAATCCCAACACCAAAATAGAACTCCAGTTAAAAGCACCATCAGGCACACCCAAGCTGGACACCAACAAAGTGTGGTGTAGCAGAGGCGCACACACAAATGGTACATGGCATGATTAAAATATAATAAAAAGTTAACACAAAACACCAGAAAACACAAAGAATAACCAAACAACACAAGTCAACAAGACAACAAGAAGACAGCAGCAGGGTAGGCCTGCAACAAAAGAGAGAAAAACAGTTATCTGGGGTTCACCCTACTATAAACCAAATTGCTGACCTCCTGTGGGGATCCTACCACCCTTCAAGAGTCAGGGAGTAGGTCACAGCTGCTCCCTATAACCAGCCTCTGATGAGAGAGCTAGGGGAGGGGTGAATGTTCATGCTGTGTTCACAGACACCATGCAGGAACAGAACATCTCCTACAAAATCTAACCCACTACACAAGCACTGCTGGGGAGCTGGGGTGTGATTCTGCAACACACAGTGTTACAGAGGCATGCCAACCAAGCCTCTCCTACAAAATCCAGAGCCTTTAAGAACACAAGTCAAGCCTAGTCCACCTGAGGGGCCTGGCCACCAAGGAGTTGTTTAAATACCTGAGTGACCTTGCCCTCAGTGATGGCTGAGTTGACCTTTGTTCCCAGACTCTGCTTCCTCTACATAACATGTGTCAGTGGGATTAAGGAGTATTCCTTCCACTGCCAGACTATATCCTGCAGCTATCCTGCAGCTACTTGCAGCAGCCTCAGCAATGAAAGTGCAGAGCATGGCCCATTAGGATTCAATATACCCAGCCTCCTTCAGAATGGTGTCAAAACCCTGCAGGAGTTGGGAGCTTCTGGACTGGAGCTTTTGAGTTGAGCTGAATCCGACTAATAAGACCGCCAGGACTGCCGCCCCTGACCATCACCTGACACACATTACACCCAACCTCTATGGCGCCCCCTGTGGGTGGTGGGCCTAAGGAGAGCAAACCCATGTTGTCTCTTTGGGCTGTACCAGGCCTCTCCTGGCTGCTCCAGGCTAAGGCCCAGCCACCAAATGCTTTTCCTCAAGCTCCCTCCCTAGGTCTGGCTCCAGGGTGGGGCACTATTCTGGGCAGAGTAGACTTTTTTCCTTTGGGTTAGTTCCTAGGTTCATAGGGGTTGGCTGAATGGCCTTTTGACTATGACAAAATAGCCCCTGGAATCACTGGGACACAGAAACCCCTCCATGATGAAAAGGTGGCAATTTGTGTGTGTGTGTGTGTGTGTGTGTGTGGGGGGGGGGTTATCATCATTTATTATTATCATTATTATTATTATTATTGTTATTATTATGATATATTGTTTTATCCAAATATAACCTGCAGTCCCAAGTAGTCCTTGTAAGACCTCACTTTCCAAACACCTTTTTAAATGCACACACATATAAAGTTCTCCTGTTGAAACACCTGGTGGACTGTATGTGAGGTTTTGACATTTCCAGATGTGTGGTTAAAAAATTGATCTCTGTTTATCAAATGGATCCTCATATTGTACAAAGTGGACTTAGGAGATCAAACACTGCATTCCTACAGTGATGACACTGATGCCACAGACTTTAATCCCTTCAGTGACTTCATCTGGATCCAAGCTGCTATTTCATGTTGTTGGGAGCAAAGGACGAGCTGTGTTTTCTTCTTTGGACTTAGTCTCTAGAGACAGTGTTTGCACATGATTGTATGTGTTGAGCATTTGTCTGTACATGCCTCAAGCTAACAACGAATTTACTGGCAGGCTCAGGCATGCTTTCTATGTCCAACAAGGTAGTTTGGTTTGGTTTTACTATTTTATATTATCTTCACATGTTTTTGGTCATTAGCATCCACATAACCTGAAAACTTAAAAAAAAGTTTTATTTGTTGTTATCTATCATTCACCCAGGCCTCACCCCGAGTTTCTGATTTTTCAGACTCTTTATCTATTTTAGTGATCAGCTCTAGATGGATGGATACTAAAAATTATAATCTCAACACGGCATTTAATCTGTTATTAGACTTCTCCTCTCAAAATGTAAAAGAACCCACCCACCACTTTAATCACACTCTAGATCTTGTTTTAACATATGGCATAGAAACTGAACATTTAACAGTGTTTCCTGAAAACCCTCTGCTGTCTGATCATTTCCTGATAACATTTACATTTACAATAATTGATTACACAGCAGTGGAGAGTAGACTTTATCACAGTAGATGTCTTTCTGAAAGCGCTATAACTAAGTTTAAGAATATAATCCACCCACTGTTATCATCTTCAATGCCCTGTACCAACATAGAGCAGAGCAGCTACCTGAACGCTACTCCAACAGAGGTCGAATCAGAAGTACCTGACTCAATTAGAGCACGCTGTAGGTATTACAGGTACTGCGCTGCAGTGGTTTGAATCATATCTAACAGACTCCAATTTGTGCATGCAAATGGAGAGTCCTCTTCATACACTGAGGTTAATTATGGAGTTCCACAGGGTTCAAAAGCTGACTTCAAGGTTCCTCACAGTGTTACTGGAGGCCAAGGTAATGCCATCCAGTAACACTGTGAGGAACCTTGGAGTCACTTTTGACCAGGACATGTCCTTCAATGCACATATTAAACAAATATGTAAGACTGCTTTCTTCCATTTGTGCAACATCTCTAAAATTAGAAATATCCTGTCTCAGAGTGACGCTGAAAAACTAGTTCATGCATTTATTACTTCCAGGCTGGACTACTGTAATTCATTATTATCAGGAAGTCCTAAAAACTCCCTGAAAAGCCTTCAGTTAATCCAAAATGCTGCAGCAAGAGTCCTGACAGGGACTAGAAAGAGAGAGCAGATTTCTCCTGTATTGGCTTCCCTTCATTGGCTTCCTGTTAAATCCAGAATTCAAAATCCTGCTCCTCACATACAAGGTCTTAAATAATCAGGCCCCATCTTATCTTAATGACCTTGTAGTACCATATCACCCTATTAGAGCACTTCGCTCTCACACTGCAGGCTTACTTGTTGTTCCTAGAGTATTTAAAAGTAGAATGGGAGGCAGAGCCTTCAGTTTTCAGGCCCCTCTTCTGTGGAACCAGCTTCCAGTTTGGATTCAGGAGACAGACACTATCTCTACTTTCAAGATTAGGCTTCAAACTTTCCTTTTTGCTAAAGCATATAGTTAGGGCTGGACCAGGTGACCCTGAATCCTCCCTTAGTTATGCTGCAATAGATGTAGGCTGCCGGGGGATTCCCATGATGCACTGGGTGCACTTTTTTCACTCACTATGTGTTTATATAGCACTGTGCATTTAATGGTTAATTATTAATCTCTGTCTCTCTTCCACAGCATGTCTTTATCCTGTCTTCCTTCTCTCGCCCCAACCAATTACAGCAGATGGCCCCGCCCCTCCCTGAGCCTGGTCCTGTTGGAGGTTTCTTCCTGTTAAAATGAAGATTTTCCTTCCCACTGTCGCCAAAGCACTGAGTCATAGGGGGTCATATGATTGTTGGGATTTTCTCTGGTTTCTTTGTATTATTGTACAGGACACTATAAAGTGTCTTGAGGCGGCTGTTGTTGTGATTTGGGACAATATAAATAAAACTGAATTGAATTGAATCATAATCTGAGCACTGATATGTATTATAGTGAAAATGAGGGCTAAAGGTAACAATAACCAACTTTCTTAAATTTTGAAATAGTTATAAATCTAATGTAGAATCTGATCTATGGTCCTTAAATGCCATGAACTATTTATTAAAAAAATGAGAGATTAAGTAGCTGCTAAAAAAAACCTATTCTAAATTACTTGTAATCAATGTACATAGTAAACTGTTCAATGTTTTGAATAATATTTAATACATTTACTTTGTAAACAACTGTGGATTTGTAATTCCACCTGTGACTCAGAAGCCAGAGCCAGTTCAGGACTGATGACATAAACCCAAAGTCCAGCTGCTCACATGTGGTGTACTTCAACAAGCACTGTAGGTTTGCCAAACCTGCAGCTCAGTGCGACCTGGCACCGCTGTACATGTGACTGAGGGAGAGGCACATGTGCTTATTATTGTATCTGTTTAGGGTTAAGATTATGGCAGGAACTTTCTTTCAACAGATTTCGTCAATGCAATAATGTTGCTACAGTGTCCGGGTGAGGAAAAAAGGGATGAGCAGACTCTTTGAGACCCTTCAACATGTGCAATGACATGCTGGATATTTTCAGATTTGTTAGCTGTGGCCAGTCTGCTGGGAAGCAGCATCAGACCTGGTAAATGGACTGGTTCCATTTACCAGGATCACTCGCTGGTACCGAGCGGTCAAAGCGCTTTCTACAACATGCCAATATGAAGTGCTTTCTGTGTAACACATGTTCATATTGCAATGGATGCATGAGAGAGCAACTTGATCGAAGCTTCTTGCCCAAGGATCTTTTGTGTCAGAGTGGAGCATCCAGAGATCGAGCCATCAACCTTCCTATTCGTTTGTGCTTCACTGCTTCACTTGATCCGCTCCAGTTTGCCTACAGGCCCAACAGATCTACAGACGATGCAATAGCAGTTGCACTTCACACTGCCCTCTCTCACCTAGACCTGAAAAACTCATATGTGCGGATGCTGTTCATAGACTATAGCTCCGCCTTCAACACCATCATACCATCCAGACTCGCCATGAAACTCCGTGACCTGAACATCGGCTCCTCCCTGTGCAGCTGGATCCTGAACGTCCTGACAGACATCACCTCATCCACAGTCACACTCAGCACAGGTGCCCCCCAGGGATGTGTGCTCAGCCCCCTGCTGTACACCCTGTTCACCCACGACTGTACAGCAACACACAGCTCCAACACCATCATCAAATTTGCAGATGACACCACGATCATCACCTGCATTTCTGATGGAGATGAGACGGCACACAGGGCAGAGGTGAGAGCCCTGACATCATGGTGCCGCAACAACAACCTGCTGCTTAACGTCAGCAAAACCAAGGAGCTCTGTGTGGATGACAGGAGACTGCAGAGAGGAGGCCACACCCCCATCCACATCGAAGGAGCAGAGGTGGAGCGAGTCAGCCGCTTCAGAGTCCTGGGCATCAACATCAGCGAGGATCTGAACTGGTCACACCATGTTGGTGTGATCACAAAAGCAGCAAGACAGCGGCTCTTCTTCCTGCGGCGCCTGAGAAGATTCAGCATGAACCCCAGAATACTTACAAACTTCTATTCATGCACCATTGAAAGTATTCTGACTGGCTGCATCACCACCTGGTACGGCAGCTGTAATGCTCTGGACTGCAAAGCTCTGTAGAGGGTGGTGAGATCAGCACAGCATCACCAGGATGCAGGATCTCTACAGACAGCGCTGCATGAGGAAGACGCAGCAGATCCTCTCTGATCCCAGCCACAGACTTTTCTCACTCCTGCCGTCCGGCAGGCGGTTCAGGAGCATCCAGACCCGCACTACCAGACACAGGGACAGTTTTTACCCACAAGCCATCAGACCTTTGAACTGCTGACATCCCATACACACCACTACAGTTACAGGACTCTGCACACTGTCACTTCAACAAATGCCACTTAAATGCTTGTTGCACAATTTTGCACAAACTTGTAAATACCAACTCGTCTTCAATTCTCTAATATTTAATACTTTTTTCTCTCCTTTTCATTGTTATTATTATTATTATTATTCTACTGCTAAATTCTGTTATTTTCCTCTTAATATAACTGCACACTCTCTAAATGCTCATGTAAAGCTGAGGAGCAGGAGCCAAAGAATTTCATTATGGATAAATGTGGCTACACTGTTTATCTGTACATGACAATAAAACTTGAAACTAGGTGACCTGCTCTACCTCCTGATTACATCCTTTGTTATGTGGTGACACCAACAGGCTGAATACATGATTAGGAACACTGGCTCTGTGACTGGCTGCAAACCAGAAACTTGGAGGAAGTCAGTGAACACTGAAGTCACTTGTTCTTCATGGTGAGTAATCCTAACCACTCTCCTGACAGGCAACACAGCACTTTGTCTAACTGACCGATTTGACACCAGTGTCAAAAGAATAGAGTCATGTGTTCTTTCATTTGATCTTATTTTATTACACATTTGTAATAGTCATTGAGAAAATAGATATTATATTTATGGAAATGATGAAACTAAAAGCAGCGTCTGTGTGTATCATCTAATCTGGGTGCCATTCTGTCTGAAGTCCAGCGAATGCACAGCAGTGGCCAAGGCTGCATACAGGTGGGAGCTGTTGAACCTCAGGCAGTACACCGGGCTGCTCACAGGGTCCGAGCTCAACTGGAAAAACTGCAGAAAAGACAAAACTCCAGATGTAAAGAACAGCATTGAGTGCCATGGCTGACATTTATAATCTATCACATCAGATCCTGGACATGTTGCTGTGTGGAGGTTTTTCTGTGGCCTGAGTATTAAAATTCATTTGTTAGATAATTCCTCAATCATCTGAGAGGAGGTCCTCCACATGACTGTGTAGAATTAATGGAACCTCACCACCTCCTCCACCACATATTGGACATGCAGCTGAAAACTTTCTGTGCCACTGGCATCACATAGCGCTACACCTACATGGATTTTGACCGTTTTATTGTATAATATTTAAATTTATTGAACACAAAAGTCACTTTTCTTTAAACTTGTAACGCATAATTGCCCAACTTTTGGGATAAATGAATAGTTTTGTGTTCTTTTAGGCGTGTCAGACACTGTGTTTGGCATATTTCAGTTCAGCCCTTTTTCTGTACTTACCTGCAGACATTCAGTCTGCCGTTTGTCCCAAAGACGTACAACACCATAATATGAGGAACCGCTGGCTATCATGTGATTTCCATCTGTCTGGATGCAGTACAGCGCGCTATCATGAGGCTCCTCCCACTCCATTGCACACTTCCTGTAAGAAAGGATGAGAGACTTAATGCACACTGATATGAAAGAAAGATTATTATTATTAAATTTGTAAATATAAGTATATATGTTTGTAAACTGTGGATTTATAAAAGCATAATTGTAGTTTACTCTTCATGTCAGATTCTCTGCTTGTCCCAAAATATGGCAAAAACATGTCCAACCTTTCGACAAGCTTACTGAGGTGTGTTCGTGCCCACAGCGTTTAGATCATATGTACCATTTTTCAAAAATGATATACTGTTGGATTTCTTGTACTAAGCCAACTTCAAAGCACCCTATGATGAGCCGCACGATCTGATATCCTCGTGTTGGTGTTGTTCCCAGATCATTATACTAAATGTTGTTCCAGGATCAACATTGCAAGTGACCAATCAGAATGTTGTGACGTCATACTTTTGCGACTTCGGGAAAAACCGCCGTAAAACAAAAAACTGTACTTAAGCTGCGAGAAACCGCCTCTGTCCACCGATCAACGGACCCTGAACCTAACCCTTTAATAAACGGTAAGCAGAACTGATATTGTCCTTGCAACATTGGAATTTCATAAATGCACGAATGGCTTGGCGCACAAAAGAATATCGTCACAACAATGTGATTGGTCACTTGCAATGTTGAACCTGGAACAACATTTTCATGATGATCTGGGAACAACACCAACACGACGATATCAGATCATCCATGATGAGCCAGCCAATAAAATTCAGTGATTATGCAGCAGACTAATACTCAGGACCATATCTTAACAACCTCACGTCAAAATTGTTGTTTGTGCTTTGTCCCAACTTGTTCGTTATCCAAAAACAATCATTTAACTACAATAAGGTGGCAGTAAGCAAACGTGACATGGTGAAAAGAGTCTGATCGGAGTCATAGTCTTCCCTTCTTCATCTCTGCCAACATTTGACAACTTAGGATGAAGTTAAACAACACAGTCGAACATGGTGGGCGTCTAAAATTTGTGGCACATCACAGTCCTTGTGGAACTAATTATTTCTTTCCATTTCCATTAAATTCATGTGTTCAAGTGTATTTCTCAAGTTACATAGACACAGACCTGTTAGCACAGCTCATATATTTAATGCCAGGATATGATAAACATGAATTTGTGGTTATGGTTAATTTGTCAACATTAAATTCTTAATTTAATATCCTGAAATTAAGAATGTGTTTACAAGTGATGTAAACACAATTGGACACACAAGTGTGTCAAAGGTATGTTCTTGGGTTGTTAAGCAGCAGAGTGATTCTTACATGCTGTGGGGATACGTTTTTTCTGTCAATAGACATCAATCCTCCATTAGTGCAGCCTCATCAATAAGTGATGCAGCGACACCAGGACAGACATTGGTGTAAGGAAGTGTGCATGCACACACACAGAGCTAACCTCTATGGGGAGCTGACCTGCTAGATTCTGAAAGTGAGACACATAAACAATAGAAATCACAATCAGAAATACTTTATTTACCCCAAAGGAAATTATTTGGTCACAATGGCTCCATTACCAGCTGCTAATATCATCTACAGCTACTACAGCCTGTTTCAGTTTTGTTTTCAATAAACTGCATGCTCAAAAAGATGTTTTGTCCCATTTCTTCTTTTTTACATGTTGAAGCTCGACTTGGAAACTTGTGAAGATTCAACCATGCAAAATATGATTTTTTGCAATTTTTCAAGCGGTCTTAAACTTTTGATCAGGACTGTATTAAGTGTTGTCATAGCCTGCCAGTCCTCACCGGTCGACCTGGCCATTGTTTCCGTGTGTTGTGTTTTTGTTTTTGTTTCGGCTCCTCTCCCAGTCTCCTATTTTCCTGTTTGTGTGTTTCAATTCAATTCAATTTTATTTATACAGCGCCGAATCACAACACCAGTCGCCTCAAGGCGTGTTTTTGTGTGATGATGTGTGTGTTTCCGAAAGTCCGGTTTCAAGTGTCATCTGACCTGGAAGTGTTCCTGTGCTGAAGTCGGCCACACCTGCTGCTCACCATCCTTCGCCAGCTGCAGCTGACTGTCATCGTCAGCAGCCTCCCTACTTAATTGTGTGGCTGAGCTTCAGTCGACGCTGGATCGTTGAGTTTACTTGTCAGTACAGCGGTGGATAGCTTATGAAAACTTTGCATGTGTTTGGATTGCCTAGTTGACAAATGTGTGTTTCTTCACCAGGAGTTGGGATCGGAGTTTGTCATGGAAGCGGGGCGAGTGCTGAAGTGGGCACAAGTGGTACTGAGAACGCACCCTGAAATCACATGTAATGACTTTTTGGCTAAATTGTTGCTGTTTTTGACAAGGTTTCCCACCAAAAATGTGAATTCCACGTGTAAACAGTGTCCTTCCAAGGTTTCATAGTGGAGCAGGGGCAGCTTTGGCTTGAAGTGGCCCAAGCCGAAGAATCAGAAGTAGCTGCAGAGGTTGAGAGATTCACAAACTTTTACAGGCGGTTTATCAGAGACTTCGACAAAGTGGTAACATCCCTCACACAACTTGCACCTCGTGAAGTGTCGTTTCAGTGGTCTCCCTCTGCTCAATAGGCTTTCGACCAGAGCTGTTCTCCTCCACTTCTATCCTGGTTCAAGTGGACCTCAACAAACTCTTCATGGTGGAAGTGGACGCTTCTGACTGAGGCGGGGGGCGGTCCTCTCCCAGCAAGTGGAAGGTAAATTGCATCCCTGCGCCTTTTTCTCTTGTCGTCTCTCACAGGCTGAACAAAACAACGACGTGGGTGATCGCGAGCTGCTGGCCATCAAGATGGCTTTGGATTATTGGCGACATTGGCTGGAGGGAAGTGAACGTCCCATGTTAATCTGGACTGGCTACAAGAATCTGGCATACCGGCAAGCAGCCGAACGCCCTTCAGGCCAGATGGGCTGTTTTTTGCCAGATTTAACCTCACTACTACCTACAGGCTTGGATCTCGGAATACCGAGTCAGACCCTCTTTCACACCAGTTTGCGCTGCATCAGGAGGCCTGGGAGAAGGAGAAGCCCATCCTACCCGCTGCATGCATAGTGGCCTCCCTCACTTGGGAGATTGAGAAGCTGATTCAGGAGGCGCAACAGAATGAAACTAATCCGGGGACCGGACCCACCGGCCGTTTGTAAGTTCTCACGGGGGTCTGAGGCAAGGTCATCCACTAGGCACACACAGCCAGATTTGCCTGCCACCCAGGTAAGAATCACACATCAGTTTCTTCAGCATCTGTTTTGTTGGCCTTCTTTAGTGAGAGACACACATGAATACATGGCGGCCTGCTTGGTTTGCGCACAAAACAAGGTGCCAAATACTCGTCCCGCTGGCCTGATTCGACCTCTGCCTACTCCAAAGAGGCCGTGGTCTCACATTGCCTTGGACTTTGTCACTGGCCTCCCGCCTTCATCAGGTAACACAACCATCCTTAACATGTAACCTACAATTTATAGGTTGGAAGAAAATTGTCTTTTTTAATCACGACACATCCTTATCACACAAAGTTGAAAAGGTTGATGGAACTCACTGGAATAAATGAAGGCTGAAAAATATATTTCAGCTTTGTGATACAGGTAGTGCTGCAAAGGTTCAGTACCCATTCTTAAAAATGTTAATAGGACAACATTTAAAAGTAGACTGCACACAAATGGGGAAATTCCTCTTTAAAAATAAGATTTCTCAATCAAGTGTGGAGTTCTACCGAGTCACAAACATCAACCTATGGAACCAGTTCTACGCAGCACTTGACAGACACACACCACGACTTATGACCCCATACAGACAGAAGGCAGCACACACTGGGAAGATATCGGAGGCACTGCGAAATATCCTGAAAGTTTATGAGCTTCAGGTGAATAAAGATAAATTTGAGGTGATTGGAATTTTTGTCAAATGAGTAAAAAACAGGCTCTTTTTTATTTTACATGTCTTGCTTGTCAAATTCCTCAAGGCAACTTTACTTATTGATACTGTGTCTATTCTAGGTTGCCCTTAAGTGGTTATGGGGACCATCAAGCATAGGCATGAACCTCCTCAATGAGATTATTGTCAAGACTGGCTACGGATACCGACTACAGGGATTCCCAGGTACTTGTAGATGTCTTCGATATCTGCAATGTTGCCTTCTGGTAGTTCGGTCCCCTCAGTTCTGACTACCTTCCCTTTCTTCGTTACAATCCGACTACACTTCTCCAATCCGAATGGCATTCCAATGTCCTTGCTGTATATCCTGGTGGTGTGGATCAGTGAATCGATGTCTCATTCACTCCTGGCATACAGCTTGATGTCATTCATGTAGAGGAGGTGACTGAGGATTGTCCGTAATGCTGCATTCGCATCTTCTAGGAGACCTTCAGAGGGGACTTCCTGTATTTTAAATGTCTTCATCCCAGCAATATTCATCCTGTTTGCAAAATCCACACCATCTGTCCTTCTGTGTCTCTCTCCTTAACACCATTCCTACCCAATACCTCCTCTTCACCTACATGACTATTAACGTCTGCTCCATTCACCAGTCCCTCCCCTCTACCACTCACTCTCTACCACTTGAGCCAACTTGAACCAGCTCACTGAAGTTTATCTTTCTTTTCTGACATCCAACACTGAAAACATTCAACATCACGACTTTGACTTTCAGATTCAAATTAATGATCCTGTCTAACAGTCTCTTCATCTACACAACACATGCACTTCCTGGTCTCCTCAACCTGGTCTTGTGCACACACAATGTTACTTCTCTCCTCATATCAACCAGCTCCCTCCCTTACTAGTCATAGTCCATAAACCAATATGATGTAGGGGTGGCTGGAGCACAGGAGAGGTAAAGCAGGTCATCTACTAATCGGAAGGTTGGTGGTTCAATCCTTGGCTGCTCCAGTCTGCATGCCAAATATTATTGGGCAAGATAACTCCAAGTTATTCCCAAAGGCATCCATCGGAGTGTGAATGTATATGAATGTTAGATACAAACACCAATGCATAGGATGCTTCTATGAATGAGGCATGTTGTGCATGTGCTTTGAGTGCTCAGATAGAACAGAAAAGCCCTATATAAGAACCGTGGTACATGATATTTAATATGGCCAAGGCTGTAGGCTGGATGCCACTCCAAACCTCCCTGTTCACCCCGGCTTTGGACTGACATTAGGAGTGATAATAATGATTATAGTTATTGTAAATTTTCTTAAAACGACCAGACCTTCATTTGTTGGCACACATGATCAGCATGATTTATGCAGACGTGTGTGTGTATGCACTGTTAGTAACTGAGGGCACTGATTCCACACTGGATCTTATAAGCACCATGGGATCATGTAAAATGTGTATTAGTTTTGTTCTTTTGTTTTATTTCTTGATTGATCACAGTGCATTTTCTGCTGAACCTCAGACAAAGTGCAGCTTCAGCATTGTCACAGAAGTCTTTTAAGTCTTGTTAGGTTTGTGCATATGAATTATTGATATCTAAAGAGGGACCCCCTCCTGTGCCAGCCATTCTCCAAACCCAACTCCTTTCATAGTCCCCAGAGAGATCAGCCAATCAGATCAGATTTGTCTTACTTGACTGATCCCTGAGAAACAGAGACTGAAACTCCTTGTAACCCTTTTGATCCAAAATAATGCCATTATATACAGAATTGCTGGTTAGCTGCCTGCACTGGTTATAAAATAATGGTGTTCCGTCAGGACAAGCAAGGCAAGCAGTGTTTGCCTTTTAAAATCTAAAAATAGATATAAAACGTTCCAAATTTAGTGATCTCTCTCTTTTCATCTAAGACAGCGCCGTCATAAAGCCCCTCGCATGTCAATATGTGCATCCAGCTTTTACACTACTGCCATCTTGTGGCCGCAGTCATCTATTGTCGCTGAAACCTGCACTTATTTCATCTCATAGCAAAGTCTAGTCTGTCTCTGAGGGCATGTCCATCTCCCATTGACAATGACTGCAGCTGAGGAAGCTGAGAGGCCAGCAGCTTGTATCTCATGATTTATGAGTACACACTCTGGACGATGCGTTGTTCTGTGACTTTACACTGATCGGAGAGAACAGGTGTGAGGCGTGTTTGCCGTTCTGTAAGAGCATTCCCTGCTTCAAAGAAATTGTGCCAACTTCATGCAAGCATTCCAACTTTGATGGCAGTTTGTAATGCACATACTGCAAGAACCTGTTTTCTTCGGCTTATCCACTTCAAGGTTGTGGGAGGAGGGGGGGGGCGGAGCCTGCTGTCATAGTACTAGAGGCAGAGTACATTCTGGAGAGGTCGCCAGTGTATCTCAGGGCTAACACGTAGAGACTAACAACCATCACACTCACATCTACAGCATCATTCATGTCTTTGGATTGTGGAAGGAGCCATGCAGACTCAGAGCCCAGGCAGACTCAGAGCCCAGGCAGACTCAGAGCCCATGCAGACTCAGAGCCCATGCAGACTCAGAGCCCAGGCAGACTCAGAGCCCAGGCAGACTCAGAGCCCAGGCAGACTCAGAGTCCATGCAGACTCAGAGTCCATGCAGACTCAGAGCCCAGGCAGACTCAGAGCCCAGGCAGACTCAGAGCCCAGGCAGACTCAGAGCCCAGGCAGACTCAGAGCCCATGCAGACTCAGAGTCCATGCAGACTCAGAGCCCAGGCGGACTCAGAGCCCAGGCGGACTCAGAGCCCAGGCAGACTCAGAGTCCATGCAGACTCAGAGCCCATGCAGACTCAGCGCCCAGGCAGACTCAGAGCCCATGCAGACTCAGTGCCCAGGCAGACTCAGAGTCCATGCAGACTCAGAGCCCAGGCAGACTCAGAGCCCAGGCAGACTCAGAGCCCAGGCAGACTCAGAGCCCAGGCAGACTCAGAGCCCAGGCAGACTCAGAGCCCATGCAGACTCAGAGTCCATGCAGACTCAGAGCCCAGGCGGACTCAGAGCCCAGGCGGACTCAGAGCCCAGGCAGACTCAGAGTCCATGCAGACTCAGAGCCCATGCAGACTCAGCGCCCAGGCAGACTCAGAGCCCATGCAGACTCAGTGCCCAGGCAGACTCAGAGTCCATGCAGACTCAGAGCCCAGGCAGACTCAGAGCCCAGGCAGACTCAGAGCCCAGGCAGACTCAGAGCCCATGCAGACTCAGAGCCCATGCAGACTCAGAGCCCAGGCGGACTCAGAGCCCAGGCAGACTCAGAGCCCAGGCAGACTCAGAGCCCATGCAGACTCAGAGCCCATGCAGACTCAGCGCCCAGGCAGGCTCAGAGCCCATGCAGACTCAGAGCCCATGCAGACTCAGAGCCCAGGCAGACTCAGAGCCCAGGCAGACTCAGAGCCCAGGCAGACTCAGAGCCCAGGCAGACTCAGAGCAAAACAAAAACAAAACAAAACACCAAGAAGAACAATTTGCAGCTGAATTAGGTTTCGTTTTGGTAACATGACTGGGTATAAAAAAGACCGTCTATATGAGCCAGCTTTTCTCAAAAGTAAAGATGGGCAGAGGTTTGTCAAATTTGTTTGTCAATTGCAAAAACTTTGAATATTTCATCATCTACAATATGCATGAATCAGGCTTACATTATGACCACCTGCCTAATATTGTGTTGAGCACCCTATTCCAGTCAAAACAGCACTGACCCATCGAGGATTGGACTCCACTAGACGTCAGTAGCAGTGCTGTAGTATCTTGCAAGATGTTAGCAATAATTCCTGTAAGTTGTGAGATGGGGCCGCCATGCATCAAAATAGTTTCTCCAGCATATCCCACAGATCGCTGAGTGGATTGAGATCTTGGGAATTTGAAGGCCAAGTCAATACCTAAACCTTATTGTACTCTTCAAACTGATCCTGAACCAGTTTTACGTTACGGCAAGATGAAATGTCCTGATGAAAGCCATAAAAGATAACTGTTTCAATGAAACGGTGTGCATCATCTGCACGACTGCTTGCTTGTACGAGTCAAAATAATATGGATAGCAGGACCTAAGGTCTGTGAAGGTTCTCAGTCATCCAGGTCATCGTAGTCAAAGGAGTTTGCAAAGAAAAGCGTCTGGACTTCTTTAAGTTGCTTGAAGACGTTTCACCTCTCATCCGAAAAGCTTCTTCAGTTCTAAGGTCAAATGGCCAAGCTCACCTGAAACCCTGGCTGATTAGGTCCCACACCCGCTTTCACACCTTGGCTCATGTGATTAGAGGATCACCAGGGGGTCCTTTGTCCCTCTTTGGGGGGATACTCCCACTGGGTTTAAATCTGGGACTCTCGGCCATTTGACCTTAGAACTGAAGAAGCTTCTCGGATGAGAGGTGAAACGTCTTCAAGCAACTTAAAGAAGTCCAGACGCTTTTCTTTGCAAACTCCTTTGACAGCAGGACCTAAGGTTTCCCAACAGAACAATGCCCAAAGCCTCACTCTGCCTTAGCACAGTTGCTCTCTTCTCAAAGGGCATCCTGATTCCAGGTGATCCCCAGGAAAGTCTCACACACGTACCTTGCCATCCACGTGACATAGAAGAAAATGTGATTCCTCAGACTACGCCATCTTCTTCCATTGCTCCAGTTTTGATGCTCACGTGCCCATTGTTGGTGCTTTTGACAGTGAAGAGGGGTCAGCATGTGCACCCTGTGGTCTGCAGCTATGCAGTCCATACACAACAAACTGCACTGCACTGTGTATTCTGACACGTTCCATTCAAAACCAGCTTTAACTTTTTCTGCAATTTGAGCTACAGGAGCTTGTCCGTTAGATCAGACGACAAGAGCCAATCTTTGGTCCCCACATGCATCACTATGCCTTGGTGGTCAATGACCCTGTTGCTGGTTCACTACTGTTTGTTCCTTGGACCAGTTCTGATAGATGCACACCACAGCAGGACAGAATTACTACACAAGAACTGCAGTTTTGGCTTTGACACAGTCGAACTGGCATTTTTAACATTGTTAAAGCGCCATCAAAGATGAAGCTTTGCTAGCGGGACTCCATGTTTGACTTGGCAGAGATTTAAGCAAGATTTCCTGATGGAACCCAAAGGAGGACTTGTGTCTCTGTCTCTCTAACTGGAATCAAACCAGTTCAACCAATTTCTGATTCACTGAATTCAGTGTTTATTTACATTTATACAGCAACAAAAGGAAACAAACTCCAGAGAAACACTGACTTTAAAACCAAACCTGGCAAGAGGAAAATGGTGGCATACCTTGGGCAGAGTCGAAGGTCCCACAGTCGAATAAAGGTATCATAGCCACAGGTGAAGAGCTGGAACGGAGACTCAAACCTGATATCCAGCACACCAGCACCACGACGAAAGTCTGAGCCCAGAGCGCACAAGCATATCGATCTAGTAAAGGAGATGATGACGGAGTGGTAAATGTATTTATTGAGTATTTTTATTCCACATATGAAATTAAACAGAGTTTAAAAACTGAAAAAAGAAACTGAAAGTTATTTTTTTGTGGTTTTGTGTTTTGTTTCCCGGTATGACATCTGCTGAGTCATTGCTATGCTAATATGCACTGTACAGTGAATAATTAGACAAATTAATGCTTAACTAGTGGTGCTCTAAGGGGCTATTGGAGAGCTAATATGAATACAGTACAGGGCGATACACAACTTTTATTTAATACATGTTAGTCACAGTTTCAGTATTTATTAATAAAAGCTACGTCTCACTCCACATCTGTCATTGCTTCAATAAAGGCAAAACAGAGCGTCAAGCCAGAGTATTCTAAGTGCCAGTCCCAAGCATGGATGAATGCAGAGGACTGCATCAGGAAAGGCAACCAACATAAAATCTTTGCCAGATTAAACATGAAGATCATCAACAAAACGTCCGTACTGGAATGGGCGTGGCCCAGGTTAACAAGGACTGTCACCGGTGCCGTTGGCCAGGATGGTGCCGGTGGAAACTGTGCTACTGTTGGCTGAAGACAGAGGCGTTGAAAGAAGAGGAGGAGAACGCATGTTTTGAGGTCGTGAGAGAGAAAGAAGATTATGAGTGTATATGTGAGGGTAAAAACTTGAAACACAGGGACATGAGAGGGAATTCAAACTATTCTACCATAGTGAAGATAGGAAGAGGAAGAGGATATATGAAAAGTGTTGTGCAGATGAAGAGGATGCTGAGTTTGAAGCTGGGAATCAAAGGACTAATACTGAATGTTGTCAAGTTAGAAGAGAAAGAGCTATTCTGGAGTAAGTTGGATGAAGTGGTAGAGAGCGTGCCCAGATAAGAGAGCAAGGTGACGAGAATGGACTTCAGTGGACGTGTAGGTGACAGGAAGAGAAGGGAGGAATAAAGGAGTAGAGGAACATGCCATGGACTATCTTTAGTCTATGTTTTTTATGGTTTATGCAGAAGCTGCAACCCAACATGTGATGTCAGGGGAGAATGTTGCTAGGCAGCGTTAGATGGTTGGATGTAGGGTGACTAAAAGTCAAGAAAAAGAAGCAAGACCCAAAGATTACTTTGTGGAAGTTTAAGAAGAAAGAATGTTGGTACTTTCAGCTGCTCCCATATTTCCTAAGCAATCACTCTATATTCGTGAATCATGTTTTGATTTAGCACAGCTTTAATGCCAAAAGCCCTTCCTGATGTAACCCTCCCCATTTATCCAGGCATGGGACCAGCACTGGGACTAACTGGTAAATGGACCGGTTCTTATATAGCACTTTTCTACCCTACTGGAGTAAGCGCTTTATACAACTTGCCTCTTTCCCCCATTCATACAAGCACCTTTTTTCCTATGCGCTTTTCTATTTAACATTCACACTCCAGTTAATGTATTGTAGATCAACCAGGGGTTCAGTATCTTGCCCAACAGCCAAGCTTCCAACCTACAGATAAGTAGATGACCAGCTTGTGACCACCTGAGGCTGGGTTAGTGGCTCTTACTCTTGAACTAATGGTCTTTTGCATGTAGAGTAAATGTGTTAACATTACAGCATGGAGCCACATGACTGAGATTTTACTGTCAAGGTATTAAACAGAGTTTCACAGCAACCTCGTGTTCTCTGAGGTAACTTTAATGTTCTCTGTTTTGTGGTTAACAGAATCTGCGTTTGAAGACAAAGTTAAAAGCTCTGATAAAATATCAGACGGTGAGCGTAACACATTCTGCCACAAATCTTTGTAAGGGCAGACTACATGAGCAGGTGCTTGAGTTTCCATACCTGTGGGACTAAAAACACCTGGATTCAGAGATTAAGAGGTGTGGACTGATACCTTGTCCCTACAGTGTCTCTCTGAGCGTGGGGGTAGCGAGACAGCTAAATTATCAGAATGAGCGACTGAAAAATAAAGTTTGTGTTTCCGAGCAGATGTAGTGTGTCCCTGCAGTCTACCTCTGTGCACCACGCTCTTATGATCACAGCTCCATTCCACTTGCTCCTCAGCTCTTGATTACTGAAGAATAACTTGCACTCAGCAGGATGGATTATTAGAGAATAACTGTCTCATTGTTGCCATTTAATACCCTCCATGACCGTGACTGTGTGCGACTCTCGCATCTTTGATACCTGCCTCATAGCAACCATTTAAAGGAGACTGCCGGCCATAGCAACCGAGCAGCCCTACGCCTCAGCTAATGTCCCCCTCCCTAAACCTGGAGCTCTATCCATAGCCTTGGGATGGTAATCCCCTAGCCTTACCTCAGGGAACCTTTTTATTGGGCCAGGGCTTTCCCTACAGGGTGCCTTATTGGGTGAGAGCTTTCTCATTGCTCGGGTCTCATGACTAAGAGTTTGTGTGTCTGTGAGGTGGTTGTGAGGTAGTGACCCCTCATTTTCCCCTTACCACCAAAACCAAGGAGCTTAACATATGCCACAAAAGGAAACTCATTTAAGCCAAAGGGATACAAGCCTGTCTATTCATAACTAAATAATGATGTCTCCACCACAGTACTACCACTAACTAAAAAGAGATCAACAATTCATAACCCCAGCTATTGAAATCCTGTTAACATGATCTTGTTCCTAAAAATGAGCTAATAAAACACAAAGCATCCAAATGTGAGAGGAAAAGAAAAACAGCTTTCATCACAAAGACCTGATATTTGTGCAGCGATCTTAAAGGCAGTAACAGCACCATGAACTGAAATGAAGCACGGCAAAAAACAGCAGGGAATCTCAAACTGGTAGGCCACTGGCTTTTACTGGTGTGTGTTCACAAAACAGAGGCAGAACCATGCAGTCTGTCAAAATCTGCTCTCATGTGACCAGCAGACTTTTCTGTTATTACTTACCAAGATCTCAATAACCTAAACTGTTATACAGGCTAAGTCCCCACCAAAGAAACTGAGACATATCCAGACACATCCCTGAAAAAGAAAAGACAGATGTGTGGAAAACTCCTAATGCTGATGGATCTGACTCCTTATCGAACCAACCACGGCTTCTGCTCAACCTTCTCCGATTTGTGTAACATTTATAACGATTGCTGTGAAATGTAACGTCATATATCAAATACTTTTCAAGATCATTAAAAAAAGAGGTCGGTCAACCCACTTATAGGCCGGAGGCAATGATTTAACATGAACAGAATATTAAAGACAAAAGCTTGAAATTTTCATTGGTCTTTGTCACCATTAAATGATTCAGAATCTGTCATTTGCGACAGATACATCAACAATAGTATTGGTAAGTTAAAACATGAAACAAAATCCTGCAAAGTCCCAAACAAGCAAACTGCAAAAGACTAATAGTGATGATTTCTGAAATTCAGAATGCTGTAAAACAAAGCATGTAGAAAACTTTCTAACATGAAATTAGCCACAAAAATCAGCAAAGAGCCATTTTCATTCAACGTTCATGTTGAACTGAAAGTACAGTCTGTCCTGAGTGGAAGAAAATTCTGGAGTTTCCAGATCATACTCTAATGCAGACCTTCCCAAAGTGTGGGGCCCGCCCCCTAGGGGGGGCGCAGAGCCATTGTAGGGGGGAGCGGCATGAAAAGGGAAAAAAAAACCAAAAAAAGCAGCGCTGGGCTCTTGAAATCACGGACAAACAGTATCCCACATTCTTGATTTTTAGTTTACAAACACTTGTTGTAATGACTAACTACTCCTGACATTTTGGAGATGTTAGCTCTTTATACAGTAAAGTTACAGTGGGATACAAATAACATCAGGTTGATCCTGCCACGATTTGTTCCCCGGTTCAAATCACAGACAAACAGTATCCCACAGCTGTTTATGTTTTTGAACCCATTTTGCACAGAGAGGCATTTTTTGAAAAATGTATTGATAGCAAACGTGTAAACAATAACATGGCGCACAGCGTGACGTGAATAAAGGCACATACCTTTGACGTTGCGTGATGAACTCTGTATTCCTCGTCCACGCGTAAACGCAAAAAAGGAGTTTTAAAAAAAATCTCCGTTTTCGGTGATTCGAAACGCCGTTTACGTGTGGACGAAAGAGTTGCATCTTCAAAAATACCCGTGTAGGTGCGGACGCAGCGTAAAAGAGTTAGTAGTTTACTTTATTACTACCTGTAATTTATTGCAGGTTACTCGTATTTGCTTAATTGTTTACTAAATGTTTGAGGTGTGAAATAAACCGCAATGGAGCAAAATATGGGTGTGTGTGGTTGGAGGATGTGTTTGCGCGTGCACGTGTTTGCGCGTGCACGTGCGTGCGCGCGCGAGAAGGGGAGGGGGGCGCGAACATTTTCGTGTGAAACAAAGGGGGGCCCAGCAAAAAAAGTTTGGGAACCACTGCTCTAATGATAACCGAGGAAATCACTTTGTTAAATAAGTGAATATTTTTTAATTTCTAGACCTACTATTTTGAGACCTATTGACCCGGAAGACTCTGATAATTCATGTTAAAATATACTGAGAGGCAAAACGTGCATATAGTTAACAAACTTATTGTCAGTTATAATTAGAGGAACTCGAGAATGTTTTTCTACTGATATTTTTGTTTTTGTGATACTTTTGTTTGCTCCGTCCAGCATTAAAGTTGAATGAAAATCACATTTTGTTCATTTTGTTACTAACAAATTCTAGTTGTAAAGTATTCAGGCTAGTTTTGAATTATTGTGAAATATATTTATATCCAGTTCAGAAACTGGCACTACTTGTCTTTTTTATATTGGTGTGCTCCCTAATATGAGAGTTTATGAGACAGCTTGAATACATTTGTTATTTCTTCATATTTTAAGCAGCGTGCACTCAGACACTCTGCGTGTCCTGATTACAGACTGGTTTATTTTGATGGTATGACAGACCAGTGAAAATATCAGGTTTTTTGACGTATCCATGTTCAAACATTGACTCGTATTTCACTCAGTGTGAAAACATGAAAAGTGATTTTCTATATGAAAATTTCACAGCACTAAATATGTTCAAACTTTGCACCATAACAGTTTTATCAGAATTGGTTGATCAGGACATGAAACTGGCTGAGTTAAGATGGACTCATCCTAAAGATTCACATGTAAATGCAACTTTGTTGGAAAAACTAATTTCATTTCTTCACTTGGGAAGCTATTTTATGAGATGAGCCTGGTGCCCTGGGTGGGTGTGGGGTGGGTGTGTGTGGGGGGGGGGGGGGGGGGGGGGCTACAGGCTTAGTATTTGTTATGAAGAGACTTCTGGCTGCGTGACACACAGCGTCTGTCTTGATTTAAGCCTGTCTGGCCTTATTGTAGGAGTCAGGTTGGCTTTAGTGGGCCACACACAAGCAAGCAGTGAAAGGAATTACTAATGAATTGACAATGTTGAAAAAAACACTAAGAAAGGCTGATTATCCTTCAGTATGTGGCAGCTGTAGAATAGCAGTGTGTGTGTATATTTGTGTGTTTTTGTGACAGGAGTGATTGGAGGCTCTTATAAAGTTAAGTCCAAAACTGGATCCTGGGGCTGTGCCGGGAAACAGGCCTCCTGTCAAAAGCAATCACACAGGTAGAGAAAAGGAGCCACGCTGAGGTTTTTAGTCACTAAAACAAACAGAGGGGAGCTGTGCATCCACCCAATTTACCCACACCTCTGCGCTCGCTGCTCCACAACTGCACGTCTCCTGGCAGAGTCAGTGGAGGTGGATGATGGGACCACATCAATGCACAAACACCTTCCACATGTCACATACACATGTGCGTCTGCCATTTGTATAACAGAGCTTCTGCTCCGATTCAGTCATTTCACCGCACTCCTTTCAGATTCAGGAATGTGAGGAATCCCAGCCCGGCCGTTTGATTGTTAAAAGGAGCGCCTCCTTTGGGAAGGAGCCGAGGGTAACGTTGGGTGTTGGTCGGGGTGGTTTTTCTTTGATGTGTTTTTCCCCTTCTCTGTGTTTAACCATGAGTGAAGACAGTGTGAAATGTTGGGTTGCCCCTTGTGTGGGATGCACCTCTATATGGGTGATCATAAGACTTCTTTGTCCCTCTGAGATGAGAAAAAAGACAAAATCGACTTGAAGAGGGTGAGAAAGAAAAACGGTTAAATCCAAACCGAAGCCAAAGGAAGTTTCCTTGTGGAAGCTTGTGGTTTGTTCTTCTCTAAACTGGCTGCAGCAGCTGATGTTCGGTTTGGTGTGATGGGCTTTTGTTCTGATATGTACAGAGTTTGAGGTTGATGCTGGAGAGTGTTTGATGGAAGGTTTTGCACTGTCTGAAACTTTACCTTTCCAGGTAAAGTGTACTTGCACATTATTTCTTCAGAAATGAGGAATTAAAAAATGCCTGTATACCCATGTTTAGGTGTAAAATAAAGAAATTTACATGATATAAATAAATAACACAGAAACTGTTTTGATGCATGCTAAATCATCCAGGTAAGCAAATCCCAAAAAGTTGGTTCTGTTCATCTGGATGTAGAGTTGTCAGTCAGTCCAGATGAACAGAGACTGAGATCCCTCGGCTAATCTTTATCCAAAATTGGAATAAAAGGACTTAACATCCAGCCGTTTATGGCTAAAGTGATAAAGAGTGTTAAAACAGTTTATTTATATGTGATTTTACTAACAGTTAATCATGCTTTATATTGCATTTATATTTTTTGTGCCGTGTTGGAACGTCCAAGGATTTGACCGTTTCCTGCTGGATTATGACTTCAAACGATTTGGCTCCTTCCTATTGGGTTACATCGACACAGAACGGATTAGTTATTATTATACAACTATAGAAAAACTGAAAATATATATAATAAAAAATATAGATAATAAATTATGTGGTTTTGCCTCTTACATCTCATGTATGCGTGGATTAAACGTGTATCTATGTAACCTGGTATTTAAAAGTAAAAAGGTGTCAGAAAAATAAATACTCAAGTACCTGAAAAATCCTACTTAAGTACAGTAACAAAGTATTTCCCTGTAGTGTGATCCTGATGCTGGCGAGGTCACCGAGCGTGTAGAGCACTGCCATCTCTGACACTCGTGTCTTCTTTGCATGGTCGAGTTAACTGATAATATTTGTTCAGAAAATGTTGTTGTCAGTGTTTCTCAGCTGCTCTCCCTTTCAAAGGCTACAGAAGGTTGTCACGGTGTGAGGAGTGAACGTCCATCCACGTGGACTCTTCCTAAGATCTGAAGGTGTTTGCACAGCATGACTGGATGCTCTGTTCTTCACTACTTAGACTTCCATCATCTGCACTTGGTCTCTACAGTTCCTAAAGTTATGTCCGGCCTGATGTCAGCTCCTTCTGTCATTTAAAGGTTGAATATTTGAAATTATTTATAGGTTTTTTTTAAGGTCCAAACATTTTGGGAAACAGGGCTGCTGCCATAAAATGTCAATATCATTTAAATATATAAATGCTGTTCAAGGGTCATCTCTCTTTAAATAATCAAATTAATTTCCTATCAGGGTAGTGTTTCCTGTTCAGTCAGGAGAAAAACCAAACAGCACAAAAACAATTATTAGTCTCCGGTCGTCGTACGGCGTCAGTCTGTTCTCACTGGCTCAATGACAGAAGCCTTGTCAGGGATATGTCAGGCTTCACGTGATAGGAACTTTCAAAGGTTCCTCAGTTTGGACTGACAATGCTCAAGACTTGCTCCATGGAGTGTTCAAGCTGATGCAGATTTGTTAGTAAGATGGAAAATCAACAAAAAACTAAATAAGAAGAGATATGATCCGGTAAATTAAGACTGTTGAGGAGTTTGGATTACAGCTCGTTACACATAGTGAATCTTTGCTTCTATTCTTACAATAACATCAAATATGCTTATTGTACTCATTTCAGGACTGTGTAACCTTTTACAGGAAAACATGACAATTTAGAAGACTGAACATACTAACTGAACTTGTGTATGTTGTATACTGTGTTGTACAGAAACACTGTCCACAGCTCATCGTGTTGCACTTCTGTCATGTGGATTACAGTCAAAGCTGCCTCTGCTCATTATCAAAAAGCTAAAAGTTTCTAGCTGAGCTAATAATTATTTAAACATTTACATGACAAAAAACAAGCCAAACCAGGGTGTATGGAAGCATGTGCTGCATGACTAACAATACTTTAATGATATGTTGCTCAATACAACGTTGTTATAGCAACGAGCTTCCTGACTTACCGCTCAACATCCCAGATGCGGAGAGGGGAGAAGTTCTCGCAGCATGCAGTGCCTGTGACGAAGGAGCTGTATACAGAGAGGCAGAACATGTCCTTAAACAAGGTGAACAAACATGTATGTACCGACACAAACGAAAACAAGGTAAAAAAAAATGTAGGTGTAGGAATCTACCCAAAATGCTTTATTTAATTTTCACTTTTAATTTTTATCAGCTGGCTATGTATCTTATTGTCCTATGTGGAAAAATATATTAAAAACAATTACAGTGGATGAAAATGACCCTTATGTACACATATGTAAAAGGAACCGGTCATTCCAACATTTCCTGTTTTCCAAAGGAAGATTAATCAGCGTACTTTCCAAAATGCACAGAAGACGTTTTATAAATGGTGCTGAGATCTGGAAATCTTATTATTTCAAATAATTATTCTTTTTTTATATTTGCTTCCCTGTGGCTTCATCTGAACATCCAGATGAATGGACACAGTTTGAAACAGTGGAGGGGATCCAGCATGGATCACAAAGGCACAAGTATGAGGAGCCAGCAGGATTTAGCTGCTGGGCTCAAGATGCTCCGAAAGTGCATAAAGAGATTATCCCAGAACGTCTGGATCACATGTTACAAAGTAGCAAAAGATACACAAAAAAACTCCCTTTTAAAAACATTTTAAGTGTTTACTTTGAGTGAAATGAAAAGTGATTTAATACAGTTTGACAAGCTGGATTCTGTGTTAGCTCTGCTGTGTCAGAGTTAGAAGACTGCCTACATTACTCCAGCCTGTCTATATTCTCCTTTCTCTGTGGGAGCACATGTGAGTACACAGTATATAAAGTGTTTCTGAAAAAGACAGTTTTGCACTGTTAAAGGAACAAAACTGTGACCGCAGGTTCGAGACTGTTGTCTGTACAGAGCACCAGCGGCAGCACCTTAGAGGATTTATCTAGGCCCACTTTGCACTTGATTTCTTGACCTCATTTAACAATTGTTATAAAAAATGTTCATCACATAAAAGGTTCAGTTTGAATAAGACTGTATTTTTCTCTGGTGCCAGCACTCCCCACAAGAGCGTAGCACAGCTGTATGCATACAGTAAGTGTAGACAGCACATGTAGGGTTTGTCTGACCAGAATGGAGAGAAATGGGGAGTCTGGTAGGAAAATGTTCTTTATCACAAATAACCAGATTCTCTGTTCTGGTCTTACATTCAGCACGTGTTGTTTCCCAGCAGAATAAAAGAGAAGAAAACAACAAGACCGCTCGAGCCTTTGACTCAAGAGGCAGGTTGGAATTAGCAGCCTAGGTATGCACAGTGAATGTCACGCATGTGGGGAGGTTAGGGAGAGGAAAAGGTGAGGGGAGGAGCACTGTGGGAGAAGGCTGACTAGGAGGGCTGAGCTGGATGTGGAGACTCAGAGCTTAGTGCCCTCCCACAGGGTTGACAGACAGGGGGAGGACCCGCCTTTTACATGAAGAGGTAGCTACTGACAGATGTTTAGATCAAAATAATGAGTACTCAAGTCTGTACTGCAGTAAGTGAAGATGTTATTTGGAAAACATCACACTGCATCATTTCCACAGACTTGTCAGTTACACTTGTCATGCTTTCAACCTCCCATTCAGGCACAGCTTAAAAGTGCATGACGAGATTAGACAGATTCCAATTGGCTCCATGGATTCATGCTAACGGTGGCTAAGTCTGTGCATTTTTTAATTTGCAGCCTACATAGAAATAAAAAGTATCTCCTTCCAGCATCAGAGTTCAGATTTCTGTTCAAAGCTGACAGAAGCTGAATCTGCTCTCTTTTTTTGTATTACTGACTGAAACTCACTGCATGGCACTGTTTGTTATAATTCAGAGTAAATTCTCAAGATTATTAATGTCCTAATTTGATCCTGTCAGCTTCATTGTATCTGTGGTAAGATAGGAAGCTCTGACTGTGAAATATTTTAAATTTGCAAATTCACACTCACTGCTAACTTTGAACTTCAGTGTCATCAAATTACATAAAAGTAGAACCAACTAAAACTTCAAAGCAAGATTTTGAGCAAGTGATGAGGTGGCACGGTACATGGGGAGAACTTTATCTTAAACTAGCTTTTAATAGAAGACATTTTTATATTTAATGTATCAGATAAGGGTGGGCAACTCCAGGCCTCGAGGGCCGGTGTCCTGCAGGTTTTAGATGTCACCCTGGGTCAACACACCTGAATCACACGATTAGTTCATTAGCTGTGTTGGATCAAGGACACATCGAAAACCTGCAGGGCACCGGCCCTCGAGGCCTGGAGCTGCCTACACCTGTATTAAAGAGTTGAGGGGAAACAAGAGAAAACTGAGGCGGGAATAGAAAGACACAGAGCAGGACTGGAACCCAACCAGCACCATAACCATCATCTTGTTCTTTATTATTTTTTTTACATGGCATATTGTTCATGCCGTATTTCTACAAAGAGTCAAGTCCATAATCTTGACGAACATTTGTAGAACAAAACCTACAAATTCCAGTTTCTGTGAGATGTCGAGGATGCAGTTGTATTCCAGCCTACACGTTCCTCCTCAGGACCAGACTCTGACTGTTTAGTGTCTTATGTTGAAAGGGCCACATCTGTCACTTGTGTTCCTCTGTCTGACCTTCTTCCCCTCTCCTCTGCTTGACACAGCTCAAATTGAATCAGCATATACTTTTACCTCCACAGACAAACAAGGTGCTTGTGGAAGGCTTGTGAACAGTAATGTGGCACTGTGGTGGAATCACATGCACTGGTGTGACTGAACATTTATCATCCTGGAGGCTGTGTTGCCAAACCTAACAGGACTCGGGCCTTACGTACCTTGCAGCGGTGCAAAACGTACCAAGCAGAGCTGCGACTGAGCCATGCCGTTGGCGTGTATGTACTTTCAACTGGAGCATGTTTGCAGGAAAACACACGCTCAGTAATGCGGGCAGCTGTCAGCCCCATCACATAGCACAGACCTTTGGCAGGTTCCCAGTAATTAGTGTTGGGTAAACTCATTTATGACCCAGATGGGTCTGGGACCAGTAGGCACAGTGGGTGACCTCTGACCTTCCTGACACAGGATACAATAGGGTTATAGTCACACTTGCTATCTGGACCCTATTACTCTCCATTACTCACATTACTCACCCCTGACTTGGCTGTATCACAGCAAGAGGAGAGGAGGGGGACACCACCTACACAAAGAATGACTCCTTGTTTCTTCTGCTTCCTAAACCAACTGAATTACCAACCAGATCTGATCTGGAGTCCGAACAATGGACTGATATTATAGCTGTTAAGGTCAAAGCCTCTATCATGCCTAATTTTACCTAAACACACGCAAACAAACACACAGCCACATCTCTGACCAGAGTCCTTCTCCTCTGCACAGTCAGTGGCTCCCCATCACATCACCTCTCATTAGCAACACGCTGGCCAACCTCAACAGCTTGCTGTATCATCTAAAGGCCCATGTGACGCACAAACTGTGTGTTCAGTGGGTACCAGCCATATCAGCACCTCAAAAAGAAGTGAAAAAAAAAGAAACAACAATTTTTCATCTCTCCAAACACACATTCATACACACTGATACAAAAACACAGGCAGCACCAGACACAGCCACTTAAAATGGTCATCTCATCAGTGACAGGATCAGGATTGATCCCTGATGGAATCGTGACCGACTGCCGGCCGATGGGCGACCGTAAGGATATCCCCCACCTGTGACGTGGAGGATGCAACCACGAGTGGTAACACCGCTAAGCGGCATTTAGGAAAACCAGTGGTAATGTAAAATGTATCCACCAGGGGGAGCAGTACTTGTGTTTCTGAACATGAACATAAAACGATTATTTCATTGCATGTTCTTATATAAAATGCAAACTCGAAATGTAAACACACTCAGATTGTGCAACAATATATGTGTGTGTGTATTTCTACCACAAATATGTGTCGCTCTGTTGATCTCTGATGATTAATAAGGTCAGTGAAACGCTGCTGTACAAGTGTTTGGCACTGTGCTTAAAACTACTGATGCTTCTCACCATTTCCACTGTCCAAATAAATTAGCAGCCATAGCGGTAATGATGACAGTCTTGCCCGCCTACTCAGGTTTTCTGCTGCTAATCTTAGTATGTCACCTTTGCTGTTTAATTTATGCATGTATGTTACTAAAACTGGTGTTAATACACCTGCAAACTTTGTTACATCATGTTGAATTTATACTTAAAAATGTGCAGAAGTAATTTGTACTTGATGATATAATCTGAGGCAGCACGGTGACGCAGTGGTTAGCACGGTTGCCTCACAGCAACGAGGTCCTGGTTTAAACCAGGACTGGCTCTTTCTACGTGCAGCGCACGAGTTGCATTCATGTGAACTCCGACGTCACAATATCGGTCTTTTTTATCTTGGGGTAACTGTGAGAGCATGTCCTCTGCTGCTTGAAACAAGCGGTTGCTTCCAACAGAAACAACACAAACTGAATATCATGTAGGAAAACCTTAAATTCATGGAATTCACATAGTAGTAGAGATAGCATTTTCTGGTAGTTTTCTACTGTCCCAATTTTGTGAAAGCACCAAGAGGTAGCTTCATTTTTTTATCACATTTTCAAAGACCGAGCCCATAAAACGCAGCCCAAACAGCTGATAAGAGTCACATCTATCCAGTTCACACTGGTTGGAACGAATTTTATTGGAAAAATGATAAGTGATGATAGGGTGTTCTTAAACCATCTTCTTGAGATGTTGTCTTTGGAGCTTGTGCCTGACATCCCCTACTATGTGGACTTGGCCTTCTAGGGCTCACTCTGGCTGGCAGAACATTTGACATACTCATCTGCTGCTCAACCCACAAATGCATTTTCCTTACAAATGTGGGCAAATGAGGGAAACAGTCTCTATCTAGTTCATTACATGCAATCACAATCATGGAGTAGACTGCTGCCATGATAGATGTCCACAGAATTTATAGTGTTTTAAGTTTAGTGTCAAGTTTCTGCAGTCTGTGATTATTTATAATGTATTTCTGCCCACAGTGCCAAAACTACTCCAAAACAGTTTGTTGACTGTGGTTGATCAGCAAGCCTTGACTGACCTGAATTCTAGAACAGGTGTAGTTAAGAGGAAGGCCAGTATGTAAATACCGATGAAGACAAAATGATTAGCCATCCCATTACTGTTATTATGTTTATTTTCTAAACATACTAGTTTTCTTTAGAATTAACAAATTATTTTTATTTGCACACAATAACAGAACTATTTCAGAAAAAACAAAAATGACCAGGGAGGATATTATTGGCCCCTGAAAAACTGAGCTTTTAATTGAGCCAGAGCACAGCCCATGCCAAAAATGAAAGAAATTTGTTTAGCGCATTTCCAAGTGTGAAGACCTGGAGTGAGGTGTATCATCTAGAAATCTAAAGTGAGCCAAACAGCACAGAACAAGCCTGGCAGAGGTAGAGAAAGCAAAAGACTTTAAAGACTATGGAAAAACAACAAGTGAGAGAACGACTGCCAGGACACGAGTGAAGGACTGAACCTGGTCAGAAACTGTAGTCTCATTGAGGACAATCACTAGAACCCTGCACAAGAGTTCAACAGAAACTCCTCTTCTGTGGAAGACAGACAGAAGGACGTTAAGAACAACCTGGAGAAAGATTATGGATACTGGACCTTTGGTAGAAACTAGAGCGTGTGCGCCACAGAGATGCTGCCTACATATGGAGAGAAAGGAAGGAGTGTACAACCCAAAGAACACTGTGTGTGGCAGTATTATGCAGGGGGGATGCTTCAGTGCATCTAGAGCTGGGAATCTCATCAAGGTGGAAGAAAGAAGGATATGTAAGATTTTAAAGGAAAACCTGAAGGAAGAGTGGGTGGTAATATGAAAGAGTATGAAAATACTTAAATAATGAAAAACTAATTACATTTGAACTTTCTGAATTACATAAAGTTTTCATGATAACCTACCTTTTTGGAGATGCATCAGCATTTGATAAAGGCTTCTCTAAGATGCTAAAAATTGCGATGGGGGTTTCAATGTGTGAAACAAATAAGCGACAAATAAGATTCTTGCCTTTCATAGTAGCCGTCTTGACTTTTGTTAGAGTTATGGTAGGCAAGTCTTCTATAAAGAGGATTATAATAGAAACAAAAGTAAGTCAGCATTCACTCAGCCTCTCAGACCAATTACACATGAATGCAAGAAAGCAGCCCTCTTCACCACCCTGGGAAGCTGGGCTCCAGCATTTCAGCTTCAGCCTGTCACCAAGCTTCCAGCTCTCACCCCCACCCCCTGTCAGAAATAGGGCTGTTAATTTGTTGCGCTTGACCCCGGGCTTTGTGATGGACGTGTATCTAGTTTGTAAAAAGTGCTTTTATGTGGTTTCTAAATATGTCTGGGCTCAAAGGGTTATGATGCTTTTATATTGCCAGGGAGGGAAACAATGCTCAAAGGGTGCAAGTGCTGACCCCCAAACCCCCTATGCACACTCCCTCTCTTTCTTTCACTCCCAGGGTTCTCTCCCTCGCCTCCTACCCCTTTACACAACGACATGCATGGACAAACATTTGCCTGCCTACAAGCATGCACTTTTTTCTCTCACAAATAGACACTCTTATGCACGGGGACACACACACGCGCATGCCTGGACCCTGTTGTCCCATCACCACCCCCTGTGGCCCTTTTGGCTTCTGTTTGTGTCTCATGTCTGTGGGGTCACCAGGACATTCCTCAGCTGGGGCTGCTCAGCCGGGTGGAATAGACCAGGACCTAACGCAAAGTTCCACACTGGACATCAGCGTGGAAGAACTCTGCTGTATACAAACTGCACTTGCAACAGCAAATAGGATTAGGAGAAAAGATCATTGTGATAGATTTTCTTAAACATAACAAGGAATATTATATCACTTTGTCTTTCATTGTCTTTTCATTTCGGTGATCCACCAAACAAATTACAGAGATCTGTACTTCTAACTACCACATGCTAAAATGTCTCGACATTCTGGATAACTGACTCGCAGATTGTTGTGTAAGAAAATATGATTAAAAACAAAAATGAACTAATTATCACAGCTTTATGATCTCTACTATTCTTAGATTTTCAAAGCTGCCAAACTAAGAATAATAATAACACAAACGGGCAGCTTGGTGGCGCGGTGGTTAGCACTGGTGCCTCACACCAAGACACAAAGACTCTGTGTTTGCATGTTCTCCCCGTGGTTGCGTGGTTTCTCTCCGGATACTCCGGCTTCATCCCACAGTCCAAAGACAAGTAAGGTTGGGTTAAATGTGAATCTAAATTGCCCAGGTGTCAATGTGAGAGCAAATGCCTGCCTGTCTCTTTGTATTTGCCCAACGTCAGGCTGGGCAGTTATCCATCAGGTATCCTGCCTGCCTATCATATCTGATCTCTAGGATTCTTAGATTTTCAAAGCTGCAAATCTAATAATAATAATGATGATGAATTAAAAAAAAAAACCTACTGATAAAAAACAACAAAACTGTGGACAGACAATCCCAAAGTAGGATTGGCCATAATACACAGCACTATATTTAGCTTCAAACCCCTCATACCAACTGTCAACCGCTGTGGTGGACGGCTGACGAAGGCCACAGGACCTGGGCACCTTGTAATTATTGAGTAAACCATAAACTCCTGGGTATACCGAATAATTCTAGAGACAAATGTGAGCCCACCTGTCTAACAACTAAATCGTGGCCAAAACTGGGTGATGCAACAGGACAATGATCCCAAGCACAGCAGCAAATCTACAACAGAATAGGGCTGTTCGATATAACGATATATATCGAGTGACGATATAAAAACGTCTATCGTTTCATTTTACGCTATCGTTTGTTTCGTGGTGTCGCAAAATAAACTGTTTACGGCAATATTTTTTCATGGTTTCGATGGTCACTGTAGTGGCTATATTAATTTCTTAAAGTTCTAGCTCTCTCTTATATTTAATATAACCACACTACAGACGGACAAGCACCTGTTTTTATGCGTTGTCGTTAGCAACAACGACGGTAACACCATTGCGTGTCCGCTTGTTTATGTTCCACATAAACCTTTCACAATAAAGCTCAAGATCCTGTTGAGACTTTTCAAAATAAACTGAATCACGTGAAAGAGCAGATTATTTACGGATGAGAAGCAAAAAAGAGCCGTCAGGTGCTAAAAAATAAACCTTAGACTCAAACGTTAGAACAGGCTTTTCCCCGCAGTAGGCCGTGTAATAAATACTCACAAAGAAAACGGCGGCCGTTACAACTTATGTCTAAAAATGTATCGTTTTAATGCATCTGTTAAAACACTCGACTCCAGCTACATGACGCGCAGCTGGAAACACTTCCTGCAAGTCGAGCTGCCCGAGATTCACAGAATTTACAGAAAATGTTACATTTTTGTGATTTATATCGTTATCGGGACGATAGAATTCTTATATCGGGATATGAGATTTTGGTCATATCGCACAGCCCTACAACAGAATATCTAAAAAACAAACAAATCAAGATGCTGCAATGTTTAAATGTTGTGGCAGAGCTGTGCATAAACAAATGCCTGCAAACCTAACTGAACTCTGCTTAAATTACTCTGTAACAAGATGAGAGATTGTACACTTAAGATCATTTTGCATATATAACAAATAACTGCCATACCATAACGCAGATATCATGTAATCCAAAAAGTCAAACATTACAAAGTACCATAGGTTGAGTTAGCATCTTCAAACATCTTGTTTTGTCTAAGAAGCAAAACAAAATGCATAGCTGATTTCCGCAAATTTTCATATAGAGTTAGAAGATGTTCAGTGTATCTCTTGCTAAATGACTACATGACTAGAAATTCCACCGCTGTTTTACATATCACATATATTTTTCCTAACTGGAGCCCATGGAAAATCTCCAGTGTTTTAATTTAGCTTTTTTTTTTTTTTTTTTTTTTTTACCATTAAATTAACTAAGGCTAGTTAACACTCTATTTCTATACTTTTAGTTTAATATTATTTAATTTGACCCCTATGAGTGATACCCCCCCATTAACCTGTGTATCTTGAGCAGGATCAGTTTACAGGTTATCACCCTGGAGCCATGGATGGGGAAGGAGATTGACGCAGAGCGCCTTGGGGCCCATGAAGCCTAGCTGGGTGCAAAGATGCTACATTGTCCTTCCCTCCTGTAGGCCCACCACCCGCAGGAGGAGCTGTCGAGGTCGGGTATATTGTGCGTCAAGCAGCAGTCAAGCATGGGGGTCATGTCGGTCCAATCCCAGGCTATTGAGGCTGACTACTGGGACATGGAATTTCACCTCTCTGGTGTGGAAGGAGCCCGAGCTTATGTGTAATGTTGTAATGATACCGAAAAGATATAGTTGGGCTCACCTCAATACACAGGTCGGGCTCTGGAACCAGTCTCCTGAAGAGGGGCTGGACTTTTTTCGAGTTTGGAGCTGTCCTCAATAAGAGGCAGTGAAGAGGGGTGGGTATTCTTGTATCCCTTGGTTTGCTACCTGTACATTTGGAGGCTTTGCCACTGGACAAAGGGTTGTTTCCCTGCGTCTTTGGGGAATGGGTCCTGACTATATGACTGCCTTCTGAGAGTCACTGGATGGGGTGCTTCAGGGTCCTCCATCTGATGAATCCATTGTCCTATTGGGAGACTTCAATTCACATGAGCAATGCATCAAGTGACAGAGAGTGGAGTTCTGCTATTGGACTTCTGTGCAAATAACAGTTTGTCTATAACAAACACCACTTTTTAACATAAAGATGTGCACATGGCACCAGGACACCCTAGGTCATAGGTCAATGGTCAATTTTGAAAACATATCATTGGATCTGTGATCATATGTTCTAAACACTCGGGTAAAAAGAGAAGCCCAGCTATCAACTGATCACTACCTCATGGTAGGTTGGATCAGGTGGTGGAGGAGGATGCTGGACGACCTGGCACATCTAAATGTATTGGGAGGGTCTGCTGGGAATACCTGACAGAGGCCCTGATCCATGAGATGGTCAACTCCCATCTCTGGCAGAACTTTGACAGCATTTGGAGGGAGACTGGGGACATTAAGTTCTAATGGACCACCTCCATTTCTGAGGCTGCAGCAAGGAGCTATGGCTACAGTGTGGTTGGTGCCTGATACGGTGGTAGTCCTCGAGAAAGGTAGTGGACAGGTGAAAGGAGCCATGAGGCTGAAGTCCTGGTTAGCCTATGGGACTTTAAAAGCAGCTGAAGAATAGCAGCAGGCCAAGTGGAATGCAGCTCAGGTGGTAGCTGAAGCAAAAACTCAGTTGTGGGAGGAGTTTGGTGAGGCCATGGAAAAAGACTTTCAGTTTGCCTCAAAGTGATTCTGGCAAATTGTCAGGCGACTTGGGGACGAAGTAGTACTCTACTCAGATGTTGGATAGTGGGGGTGGACCTCCTTAATCCTACTGACACATCTTCTGGAGAGGAAGCAGAGTCTGGGAACGAGGGGGATGACTCTCCCATCACAAGGGAAGAGGTCAGTGAGGCAATTAAACAACTCCTTGGTGGCCGGAACCCTAGGGTGGATGTTCACTCCGCGTTCCTAAAGGTCCTGGATTTTATAGGGTTATAATGGTTGACACGCCTCTACAACACCACATGGAGATCTAGGGCAGAACCTCTAGACTGGCACACTGTGGTGGCGGTCCCAGAGGGAGGCCCAGAGGATGTGTTTTGACTACAGGGGGATTACACTCCTAAGCCTCCCTGGTAAGGCCTATTCAAGGGTACTGGAGAGGACAGTTTGTCTGTCTTTAGTCGAACCTTGGAAGCAAGAGCAACAATGTGGTTGTGGTTTTCGTGCCCCAGCTCTTTATCCTTACAATGATATTTGAGGGAGTTTACCCAACCAGTCTACATGTGGTTGTTTTTGAAGAAGGCATTCAACTGCGTTCCTCAGACTATCCTGTGGGTAATTGCTTTGGGAGTATAGGATGTCTGACCCATTCCTACTAGCCATTCAATCCCTGTATAACCGTTACAGGAGCGTGATCCGCATTGGTGGCGATATGTCGGACTCTTTTCGGTAAATGCTGGACTCTGCCAGGGGTGCCCCTTATCACAGATGCGGCTCATAGTTTTTATGGACAAAATTTCTAGCTCTACTCAGGTGGCGGAAGGCTTTTTGTAGATGTTGTGTTTCTGTTGGTGGCCTCCAGCTTTGAGAGGGTTGCAGTGGAATGTTAAGAGCACCTTCAAGTCACCTCCAAGTCATGGTCCTAAGCCAAGAAAAGGAGTGAACTGCCTACTCTGGGTCAGGGACGGGCTACTGCCCCCCAGGGGAGTAGTTTAAGTATCTCAGGGTCTTGTTCATGTGAGTGAGGGGAGAAGGGAGCAGATGGATTGGGACCACACCTGCAGTGATGCGGATGCTGTGTTCAATGTGGTAATGAAATCTGTGAACGAAAGCGAAGCTCTTGCTTTACCAGTCCCTTCCTGTTACCTATGGTCACAAGCTCTGGGTAGTGACTGAAATTATAAGATTGTGGATAGAAGTGGCAGAAATTAGCTTTCTCCAAAGGGTGGCGGGGCTCTCCCTTAGAAATAGGGTGAGGAGTTGAGCAATCCGACAGGTGCTCAGAGTAGAACCAGATAAGCTAGAAGAGGTGGCTGGGCGTCCTTACTTAGGCTGCTTCTCCCGCGACCGAACCCCAGATAAGGGGAAGAAAATGATTGAGATATGGATATTATTGAATCTATTTTCTAATTTTTATTAATTGTATTTGATGTACTTTTATTCTTCTTATAGGCCATTTCAATTTTTATTTCCTCATTATCAGCTTGTCAGTCATCTGTCAAAAAGTTTGATAATCTGCATGAAAGTTGCTATAAAAATGAAAGTTTGATTGATACTATAGTGCACATATTCACCCAAAATATGCCCCTCCTGATGGAAACAGAAATGGACTGCCATTTATATAGTGTTTTTCCAAAATCCTTCTTGCTTTGAGACAACAGTGCTAACCACTGGACTTCCAGAAAAAAAAAATCTATAGACAAAACAACGATCCTTAATAACCATCAACACACTGTTTGCAGTAGTTACAGATCCACCAAACATTTAACTCTGTCTACCTATTTCAATTATGCATCGCTCCAGTAATTATTAAGTATCAATTGCTTGGAAACTGTTTACAAAGTTGCCAGTTTAAGTGTAGCTCTAAAACACTACTTGCTGTAAACTCTATGACACGAGAACACCTGTACGAGTGCAGCAGGTTTTCACGTGCCAAGTGTGTTTTTGATGGGAAAACTTGTGTGTTTGTTTCTCAGAGTGTATGTTTATTCATGGTAAGTGTGGGGGATCTGCAAGGTGTGTCGCTCTTAGGTGGAATGTCTGCTTGTAATATGTGTCTGAATGAAACTATCTGTGTGCGTCAGGAATGTAAGGTGCGTGCATGTGTGTGTGTGCGTGTCTGTAATGAGGGGTTTTGGAACGAGCTGTGATTATTCTCGCCTCCTGTGGTGTAGGTTCTCTGGCTCTGTGGGCCCCAGAAAAAGCGCCCTGTATTTAGTGTGTGGGAACGCACATTCTGCCCCCTTATCGCTGTATTGTTGCAGCTTCGATCTTTTCTTCTCTTTTTTTAACTAATTGAATTCTTGACTCCTGAGCCACAGGAACGGCTCAGAAGAGACCAAAGAGAAAGACATGAATTTCGAGCTTTTTCTTGCAGTTGAGTAAGGCAGAGCAGTGGGAGTGAAATTGGAGTGTCTGAGGTTGGGTGGCAGTGGTGGGCAGTAGTCAGAGAGGGCCAGTTCAGGATGGCTAGGTGGCTGCTGTGGCTTAACCCTGTACTTACTGGAGGTCAAAGGTCCTCCTTCCCTGGTGGTGGTGAGAAGTGTTGAAGAGATGGTTTACCCAACAATCATGTTCCTCTTTTTGAAACTTTCAAAGGCGCTTTTGGTCTCTGCAACATCTTTGTAGTTGTGCTTGAGGAATCCTACACAAAACAACTCTAACCCCCCCCCCACCCGCCTGTTCTCACTTCTCTTCAGGGTAGCTGCTTTCTTCATTAGGTTCTGCCAACCCCCTCTTCTCTACATTAGTGATCAGTGTGGCATACCCTCCATGCCAAACCCCACCACATGGCCGTAAAGATTTAGTGTAAAGACATTTCTGGTTCTCTGCTTCTTGGTGGGAATTTTAAAGTTAAAATTCCACATTACTCTTTTTTTCTTTATATAGACATAGCAAGACTGCACACACACACAAATGTGTAAGTGTCAGGGCCAATGAGCACTTAGAGATGATCCAAATAATTTATTATTTTACAAGTATCCCTGTTCTATCTATGAAGGGTTAGGGGTAATTTATACAACCTAAATAACACGTTCTTGGTGCCAAATACTGAGGACAATCTTTAGATGTTTTGTAGGATCCATGCCTGTACCGGAGCTGGAGCAGGAATGAAAGCGTGTCATGCAGGAATGGTCATAATGCTTGTTAAATGTTAAAACTACTTTAAATGTGAAAAATGTTTTAGAATAACAATCAATTCTGATCCAAAATTGCAAAATGAAACATTTTCAGTTTATTAACTTATGCTGTGCTGAAATTATTTTAAATACATTTAACTGACTGTGTGAAGCGACTTCAATGAAACATTAGTACAAATAAGCGCATTCACATTAATCACAGCTGTGCACCTAAACAGAAAGAACTGCATTAATGCCGTTACACCAGCGTTTACCTACTATTTCAGGTCAAAACTGCTGCTCTGTACAAGTTCTGTTGACTGTAATTAAATTAAAGTCATTAATCAGAATTTTGATCATTACAAAGGGGTAACATGGATTCTTTATATATCAATTTTTATGTGCAGGGCTAACAAAAATGTAAACAAAAACAAAACATGTCATATTAATCAGCATCACTTTGGTTGAGACCAGTTACTGCAGGAAATAGCTGGTCACCTATTCACTTACTAACTAACTGAAATGCCATTGCCTAGCCCCATACACACATACAGCAGTGAGAGAGAGCTACAATAGAAGTTGTTTATCAGTGCGTATCAGAATGGGAAAGTGACTCTGAGCACAGAATGGTTGATGGTCCCAGACGAGCATTTCAGAAACTGCACATATAATGAGATTTGGCTACATAACCATTTCTGGATTTAAAAATGGTAGAAAAATAATATATATAAAATACATATACAGGCTAAATGATGATCTTCTAAATTTGTGAAACACCATTTCCTCTCCAGCTTACGAGTTATCTGCTTTAAGGTGCACGTTTGAGAGTTATTTCCATTCCATATTTTTGTGACAAAATGAATATTGTTGGATGAAACTATGCCTTAAATGTAAATCTCTGCCTGATATGTTTGAAATGTACAGAGAGGTAATGTAAATAAACTTGTACAGTGGCAAAAAAAAAAAAAAAAGTACTTGACTCCCTGGTATAACTGTTTGCATTGTTTAACAAAGCTTTTATATCCTAGAAACAATCCCTTTGTTTCCTTTTCCCTTTTCCTTCCTTTCCATTCCCCTTTTCCTTCCTTTCCATTCCCTTCCCAAATCAGGCAACAAAGTATATATCTCATTTACAGTGACAAAAATTTCTTTTCTTCTTTTCTCTCCTTCCCCCTCCTTCCCCTTCCCCTCCTTCCTTTCCCCCTCCTTTTTACATAAAATATAATTACCATTATATAAACAATCATATATCTATGTCTGTACATATACATTTAGATGCCTAAATAAGTATATACAAAGGAGGGGAGAGAAGAAAAAAAAAACCCCGAAAACAACAATACACCTGCCCAAACCAATATATATAATCTTGGAGCCGATATGGGAGGAGGCCATCCCTCCCAGTTTTACTTATTAAAGTAATCTATAAAGGGTTGCCAAATTAGGTAAAACTGTTTAACATTATCTCTCAATGAAAATTTAATTTTCTCCAACTGTAAATGACACATTGTGTCTCTTAACAAAGCAGAGTGAGTTGGGGGGGGCTTTATTTTTTATTTATTTTATTTATTTATTTTTATTAGTATAAGGCGTCTTGCAAGCAATGTTATAAAACTCAAAACACAAACTTGTTTATTATTTAAGTATTTAACTGTAGCTACACCAAAAAGTGCCATTACTGGGTCTGGAGGGAGCTGTTTTTTAAACATATCAGACAAAGTTTTAAATATTTTAGACCAGTAAATGGCAATATTGGGACATGTCCAAAACATATGTGACAATGAGGCAGAATTCTGGCCACATCAATCACATCTTGAGTCCGCTCCTGGAAACATCCTTGAAACCTTCAATTTAGACAGATGGAGCCTATGTAGGACCTTAAATTGTAGTAATCCGTGCCTGCAGCAAACGGAAGTGGAGTGAACCAATTCTTGTGCCTTAGTCCATTGTTCTTCAGTGATGTTAATACCTAGTTCTTCACTCCAAGCGTTTCTCAAATGGTCCAATGTAGTTGTACTGTCTATTTGCAAAAGTTGGTTATAGATCTTAGAAATAGCTCCTTTCTTTAGCGGGTTCATTAGGAACAGATCATCTGAAACTAGCTTTTGTGGTTCATTGGGAAAAGATGGAAACGTTTTTTTAATAAAATGACGTATTTGTAAATACTTGAAAAAATCTCTGTTTTCTATGGAAATTTTTTTCTGAAGTTGTT